>NW_026612653.1:0-186595 GCF_029582105.1 Oenanthe melanoleuca
GCTTCCAGACAGGCCAGATGCATCCCCTTCCCCCTTCAGACCTAGTTTAGAAGGCTATTGTTGTGGCAAAATGGGAGCTACAGTCAAAATCGATTAAAAAAGCCTTTCTGTTGTGTCATAAGGTGCAAACATGACACCATTGGTTTATAAAATACTCAGAAGACACCAGAAATTTTCAAAACTTTATACTTAAAAGATTTCAGATGTCTAATTGGACCTTTAAAAAATATTCTCTTTGAGGATAAAGGTTTGCAAACTCCATATATTCATATACACTTAATTATTTTATGTTAGTAACAAATACACAAAAGGATCTTAATGGCAGTTATTTCCAACACATGTTGCTTGTGATAAAAAGCATAGTATTATACTAAACTGTTTTCAACGAGGAATGATTACAGTAAAGTTAGCGAAAGGAATGATTTCAGTATAAGTTAACATAAAACAGCCGTGCCAAAAACGGAGGCATATATACTCTGCAAATCATTCCGATTGAGCTGAGAAGGCTGTACACAAACAGAGTGATCATTACAAACACCATGGCAAAAAGCACTACCGTGTAAAACCAACTGCTAGTATTTGGCAAAGGGTGGTTTGAGACTCAGACTGTAGAGCTCTTGGGTGCCAGGTGCTGGAGCTGGACCATGTCAGGCCTGAGTGCATTGTTCTCCTTTGGCAGGAGCCGTGGAACAGCCGGGCAAGGACAAGCTGGATGAGCGTCAGCTTCGAGGTCAAGAGTGGAACGGCGAGGCAAGAGCGAGCTCGGAGCAGAAGAAGGAGCACGAGAGGCCCTCTGGGCAAAAGGCCTTGGTGGCACGGCCAGGGCACCTTCAAGGTGCCGCGGCTGACTTTGCTTGTGCTGGGCGACCTCCCTGCGTGCAGGGCTGCGTCTTTGCTCTGGTTGGCCTTTTGCCGTTGTGCTCCTTTGGCTGCCTGGAGAGAGGGGCAACCCTGTAAGGAGGGTGAGAGCCCCTTTTCTCTGCACCTGAGGGGGGAAACGGAGCTCCCCGAGCCCCCAGCCCGGCCGCCCTGTAAGCGGGGCAGGGCTTTTTCCCAGCCGTGGCAGCTTTCTGCCTGCTGCTGGCCCCTGGCCAGCGTGACCCCCTGTACTCGGGGCGCGTCACAGCCTTTGTCCCCGTAGCAGCCCTGAAGCGCCTCAGCGCGTCGAGGCCCCTGTGCCCTCCCCACGGTGCGGCGCGGCGCAGGTCTGATGCTTCTGTCTCCTGCTGAGCACTGGGGGTGGCTCCCTTGAGCCCTTTGGCTGCACGGAACTCGCTCCCTCTTCTGGGACAACTGTCTTCCCCTCCCTCCCTCCCTCCCTCCCTCCCTTGTCATTGCGTTAGGTGGTGTGAATGAGCCCGGCGCGTTTGCGCTTTAGCCCCCCTTTAGAAATAGAGCAGGGTAGCTTAGGCTTCCCAGGAGAGCCCGAGGAGCTCCGTGCAGCCACAAGCCGGTCCCCAAAACGCTTGCGTGGACAAAGTGTCTGGCCTCGCCCCTGCTTTCTGCGGAGGGCACGAAGCCGCTTAACGGTAGCGTGGGCAACGTGACCCGCCTGTAGCCAGGGCCTGGGTCTGGGCCTAGGGTGCCCTTTGTGCTGGTGAACTGGCAGCGTGCGGGCCCCTTAACCTGGGCACGTGTCAGGAACTTGCTTGTCCCTTTTTCCCCAGGAGCAGCCCCAGGGCCCTGTAAGCAGTGGTGGGGAGGCTGCTTTAGCCGGGTGACAGGAACGCCTGCGCCCGGGCCTTTGCCCCTAAGCGGGGCGCAGGCCGGAGCCCGTGCTCCGTGGCGCTTGTTGGGGGGTGCCGGGCTGCGGGGGGCGGCCCCGTAAGCGGGGTTGTGTGCGCCCCCTGGTCTCGGCGGGCGGTTGGAGGGACCCCCTGTAATCAGGCGGGTGTCCCTGGCCCCAGCCTATCAGAGGCGTGGGGCCAGGAGTGGTGGGGCCGGGCGTGTGCCCTCCCTGTCGCCGGGGCTGGGCTCCCGGCCCCTGGGGCCCCTGGGGTCCCTGGGGTCCTTGGCCTTTAGGCCGTGAGTTGGGCTGCCTGACTGTGGAGTCTGGTTCCTGTCGCCCTGGGGGAAGGCCGAGCTCCGTGGCTCCCTGGGTGCGGACCGGCCTGTAAGCAGGCTGTGGGTCCGGGCGCCTTTGTGCGCCCTTCAGCTGGCAGCCTGCGTTGAGCGCCCTCCCCGCTAGTGGGGAGTGGGCCCGAATTGGAGAGAAGGAGCCTCCGTAGGCCTCGGGGACCAGGGCCGCCCTGTAAGTCGGGGCCGGTGCTCTGGAGTCCCGGGCATTTTGCAGTGCAGGCAGCGGCTGGGGCCGCCCTGTAAGCAGGGGTGCAGCCTCTTGCGCGCTGCTTTGCTTTGTGCCCAGCTTCTTTTGCCCAGAGGGCCCGGCTCCCAGCGCGGCGTTGGACTTTGGCGGACGTCGAGGTGGTGAGTGGAGCTGCAGTTGGGGGCTTTTGGGCAGCTGTTGGGGGGTTCTGTGGGCGGTGGGCTGGCGCGAGGGTCTCGATGCGGGGCCGGTGGGCAGCGGTTCCCTTTGGGAGCTGGAGCTTGTCAGGCCTGAGTGCATCGTCCTCCACTGGCAGGAGCCGAGCGACGGCCGGGCAAGGACAAGCTGGATGAGCGTCAGCTTCGAGGTCAAGAGTGGAACGGCGAGGCAAGAGCGAGCTCGGAGCAGAAGAAGGAGCACGAGAGGCCCTCTGGGCAAAAGGCCTTGGTGGCACGGCCAGGGCACCTTCAAGGTGCCGCGGCTGACTTTGCTTGTGCTGGGCGACCTCCCTGCGTGCAGGGCTGCGTCTTTGCTCTGGTTGGCCTTTTGCCGTTGTGCTCCTTTGGCTGCCTGGAGAGAGGGGCAACCCTGTAAGGAGGGCGAGAGCCCCTTTTCTCTGCACCTGAGGGGGGAAACGGAGCTCCCCGAGCCCCCAGCCCGGCCGCCCTGTAAGCGGGGCAGGGCTTTTTCCCAGCCGTGGCAGCTTTCTGCCTGCTGCTGGCCCCTGGCCAGCGTGACCCCCTGTACTCGGGGCGCGTCACAGCCTTTGTCCCCGTAGCAGCCCTGAAGCGCCTCAGCGCGTCGAGGCCCCTGTGCCCTCCCCACGGTGCGGCGCGGCGCAGGTCTGATGCTTCTGTCTCCTGCTGAGCACTGGGGGTGGCTCCCTTGAGCCCTTTGGCTGCACGGAACTCGCTCCCTCTTCTGGGACAACTGTCTTCCCCTCCCCTCCCTCCCTTGTCATTGCGTTAGGTGGTGTGAATGAGCCCGGCGCGTTTGCGCTTTAGCCCCCCTTTAGAAATAGAGCAGGGTAGCTTAGGCTTCCCAGGAGAGCCCGAGGAGCTCCGTGCAGCCACAAGCCGGTCCCCAAAACGCTTGCGTGGACAAAGTGTCTGGCCTCGCCCCTGCTTTCTGCGGAGGGCACGAAGCCGCTTAACGGTAGCGTGGGCAACGTGACCCGCCTGTAGCCAGGGCCTGGGTCTGGGCCTAGGGTGCCCTTTGTGCTGGTGAACTGGCAGCGTGCGGGCCCCTTAACCTGGGCACGTGTCAGGAACTTGCTTGTCCCTTTTTCCCCAGGAGCAGCCCCAGGGCCCTGTAAGCAGTGGTGGGGAGGCTGCTTTAGCCGGGTGACAGGAACGCCTGCGCCCGGGCCTTTGCCCCTAAGCGGGGCGCAGGCCGGAGCCCGTGCTCCGTGGCGCTTGTTGGGGGGGTGCCGGGCTGCGGGGGGCGGCCCCGTAAGCGGGGTTGTGTGCGCCCCCTGGTCTCGGCGGGCGGTTGGAGGGACCCCCTGTAATCAGGCGGGTGTCCCTGGCCCCAGCCTATCAGAGGCGTGGGGCCAGGAGTGGTGGGGCCGGGCGTGTGCCCTCCCTGTCGCCGGGGCTGGGCTCCCGGCCCCTGGGGGCCCCTGGGGTCCCTGGGGTCCTTGGCCTTTAGGCCGTGAGTTGGGCTGCCTGACTGTGGAGTCTGGTTCCTGTCGCCCTGGGGGAAGGCCGAGCTCCGTGGCTCCCTGGGTGCGGACCGGCCTGTAAGCAGGCTGTGGGTCCGGGCGCCTTTGTGCCCTTCAGCTGGCAGCCTGCGTTGAGCGCCCTCCCCGCTAGTGGGGAGTGGGCCCGAATTGGAGAGAAGGAGCCTCCGTAGGCCTCGGGGACCAGGGCCGCCCTGTAAGTCGGGGCCGGTGCTCTGGAGTCCCGGGCATTTTGCAGTGCAGGCAGCGGCTGGGGCCGCCCTGTAAGCAGGGGTGCAGCCTCTTGCGCGCTGCTTTGCTTTGTGCCCAGCTTCTTTTGCCCAGAGGGCCCGGCTCCCAGCGCGGCGTTGGACTTTGGCGGACGTCGAGGTGGTGAGTGGAGCTGCAGTTGGGGGCTTTTGGGCAGCTGTTGGGGGGTTCTGTGGGCGGTGGGCTGGCGCGAGGGTCTCGATGCGGGGCCGGTGGGCGGCGGTTCCCTTTGGGAGCTGGAGCTTGTCAGGCCTGAGTGCATCGTCCTCCACTGGCAGGAGCCGAGCGACGGCCGGGCAAGGACAAGCTGGATGAGCGTCAGCTTCGAGGTCAAGAGTGGAACGGCGAGGCAAGAGCGAGCTCGGAGCAGAAGAAGGAGCACGAGAGGCCCTCTGGGCAAAAGGCCTTGGTGGCACGGCCAGGGCACCTTCAAGGTGCCGCGGCTGACTTTGCTTGTGCTGGGCGACCTCCCTGCGTGCAGGGCTGCGTCTTTGCTCTGGTTGGCCTTTTGCCGTTGTGCTCCTTTGGCTGCCTGGAGAGAGGGGCAACCCTGTAAGGAGGGTGAGAGCCCCTTTTCTCTGCACCTGAGGGGGGAAACGGAGCTCCCCGAGCCCCCAGCCCGGCCGCCCTGTAAGCGGGGCAGGGCTTTTTCCCAGCCGTGGCAGCTTTCTGCCTGCTGCTGGCCCCTGGCCAGCGTGACCCCCTGTACTCGGGGCGCGTCACAGCCTTTGTCCCCGTAGCAGCCCTGAAGCGCCTCAGCGCGTCGAGGCCCCTGTGCCCTCCCCACGGTGCGGCGCGGCGCAGGTCGATGCTTCTGTCTCCTGCTGAGCACTGGGGGTGGCTCCCTTGAGCCCTTTGGCTGCACGGAACTCGCTCCCTCTTCTGGGACAACTGTCTTCCCCCTCCCTCCCTTGTCATTGCGTTAGGTGGTGTGAATGAGCCCGGCGCGTTTGCGCTTTAGCCCCCCTTTAGAAATAGAGCAGGGTAGCTTAGGCTTCCCAGGAGAGCCCGAGGAGCTCCGTGCAGCCACAAGCCGGTCCCCAAAACGCTTGCGTGGACAAAGTGTCTGGCCTCGCCCCTGCTTTCTGCGGAGGGCACGAAGCCGCTTAACGGTAGCGTGGGCAACGTGACCCGCCTGTAGCCAGGGCCTGGGTCTGGGCCTAGGGTGCCCTTTGTGCTGGTGAACTGGCAGCGTGCGGGCCCCTTAACCTGGGCACGTGTCAGGAACTTGCTTGTCCCTTTTTCCCCAGGAGCAGCCCCAGGGCCCTGTAAGCAGAGGTGGGGAGGCTGCTTTAGCCGGGTGACAGGAACGCCTGCGCCCGGGCCTTTGCCCCTAAGCGGGGCGCAGGCCGGAGCCCGTGCTCCGTGGCGCTTGTTGGGGGGTGCCGGGCTGCGGGGGGCGGCCCCGTAAGCGGGGTTGTGTGCGCCCCCTGGTCTCGGCGGGCGGTTGGAGGGACCCCCTGTAATCAGGCGGGTGTCCCTGGCCCCAGCCTATCAGAGGCGTGGGGCCAGGAGTGGTGGGGCCGGGCGTGTGCCCTCCCTGTCGCCGGGGCTGGGCTCCCGGCCCCTGGGGCCCCTGGGGTCCTTGGCCTTTAGGCCGTGAGTTGGGCTGCCTGACTGTGGAGTCTGGTTCCTGTCGCCCTGGGGGAAGGCCGAGCTCCGTGGCTCCCTGGGTGCGGACCGGCCTGTAAGCAGGCTGTGGGTCCGGGCGCCTTTGTGCGCCCTTCAGCTGGCAGCCTGCGTTGAGCGCCCTCCCGTTAGTGGGGAGTGGGCCCGAATTGGAGAGAAGGAGCCTCCGTAGGCCTCGGGGACCAGGGCCGCCCTGTAAGTCGGGGCCGGTGCTCTGGAGTCCCGGGCATTTTGCAGTGCAGGCAGCGGCTGGGGCCGCCCTGTAAGCAGGGGTGCAGCCTCTTGCGCGCTGCTTTGCTTTGTGCCCAGCTTCTTTTGCCCAGAGGGCCCGGCTCCCAGCGCGGCGTTGGACTTTGGCGGACGTCGAGTGGTGAGTGGAGCTGCAGTTGGGGGCTTTTGGGCAGCTGTTGGGGGTTCTGTGGGCGGTGGGCTGGCGCGAGGGTCTCGATGCGGGGCCGGTGGGCGGCGGTTCCCTTTGGGAGCTGGAGCTTGTCAGGCCTGAGTGCATCGTCCTCCACTGGCAGGAGCCGAGCGACGGCCGGGCAAGGACAAGCTGGATGAGCGTCAGCTTCGAGGTCAAGAGTGGAACGGCGAGGCAAGAGCGAGCTCGGAGCAGAAGAAGGAGCACGAGAGGCCCTCTGGGCAAAAGGCCTTGGTGGCACGGCCAGGGCACCTTCAAGGTGCCGCGGCTGACTTTGCTTGTGCTGGGCGACCTCCCTGCGTGCAGGGCTGCGTCTTTGCTCTGGTTGGCCTTTTGCCGTTGTGCTCCTTTGGCTGCCTGGAGAGAGGGGCAACCCTGTAAGGAGGGTGAGAGCCCCTTTTCTCTGCACCTGAGGGGGGAAACGGAGCTCCCCGAGCCCCCAGCCCGGCCGCCCTGTAAGCGGGGCAGGGCTTTTTCCCAGCCGTGGCAGCTTTCTGCCTGCTGCTGGCCCCTGGCCAGCGTGACCCCCTGTACTCGGGGCGCGTCACAGCCTTTGTCCCCGTAGCAGCCCTGAAGCGCCTCAGCGCGTCGAGGCCCCTGTGCCCTCCCCACGGTGCGGTGCGGCGCAGGTCTGATGCTTCTGTCTCCTGCTGAGCACTGGGGGTGGCTCCCTTGAGCCCTTTGGCTGCACGGAACTCGCTCCCTCTTCTGGGACAACTGTCTTTTCCCTCCCTCCCTCCCTCCCTTGTCATTGCGTTAGGTGGTGTGAATGAGCCCGGCGCGTTTGCGCTTTAGCCCCCCTTTAGAAATAGAGCAGGGTAGCTTAGGCTTCCCAGGAGAGCCCGAGGAGCTCCGTGCAGCCACAAGCCGGTCCCCAAAACGCTTGCGTGGACAAAGTGTCTGGCCTCGCCCCCCTGCTTTCTGCGGAGGGCACGAAGCCGCTTAACGGTAGCGTGGGCAACGTGACCCGCCTGTAGCCAGGGCCTGGGTCTGGGCCTAGGGTGCCCTTTGTGCTGGTGAACTGGCAGCGTGCGGGCCCCTTAACCTGGGCACGTGTCAGGAACTTGCTTGTCCCTTTTTCCCCAGGAGCAGCCCCAGGGCCCTGTAAGCAGTGGTGGGGAGGCTGCTTTAGCCGGGTGACAGGAACGCCTGCGCCCGGGCCTTTGCCCCTAAGCGGGGCGCAGGCCGGAGCCCGTGCTCCGTGGCGCTTGTTGGGGGGTGCCGGGCTGCGGGGGGCGGCCCCGTAAGCGGGGTTGTGTGCGCCCCCTGGTCTCGGCGGGCGGTTGGAGGGACCCCCTGTAATCAGGCGGGTGTCCCTGGCCCCAGCCTATCAGAGGCGTGGGGCCAGGAGTGGTGGGGCCGGGCGTGTGCCCTCCCTGTCGCCGGGGCTGGGCTCCCGGCCCCTGGGGCCCCTGGGGTCCTTGGCCTTTAGGCCGTGAGTTGGGCTGCCTGACTGTGGAGTCTGGTTCCTGTCGCCCTGGGGGAAGGCCGAGCTCCGTGGCTCCCTGGGTGCGGACCGGCCTGTAAGCAGGCTGTGGGTCCGGGCGCCTTTGTGCGCCCTTCAGCTGGCAGCCTGCGTTGAGCGCCCTCCCCGTTAGTGGGGAGTGGGCCCGAATTGGAGAGAAGGAGCCTCCGTAGGCCTCGGGGACCAGGGCCGCCCTGTAAGTCGGGGCCGGTGCTCTGGAGTCCCGGGCATTTTGCAGTGCAGGCAGCGGCTGGGGCCGCCCTGTAAGCAGGGGTGCAGCCTCTTGCGCGCTGCTTTGCTTTGTGCCCAGCTTCTTTTGCCCAGAGGGCCCGGCTCCCAGCGCGGCGTTGGACTTTGGCGGACGTCGAGGTGGTGAGTGGAGCTGCAGTTGGGGCTTTTGGGCAGCTGTTGGGGGGTTCTGTGGGCGGTGGGCTGGCGCGAGGGTCTCGATGCGGGGCCGGTGGGCGGCGGTTCCCTTTGGGAGCTGGAGCTTGTCAGGCCTGAGTGCATCGTCCTCCACTGGCAGGAGCCGAGCGACGGCCGGGCAAGGACAAGCTGGATGAGCGTCAGCTTCGAGGTCAAGAGTGGAACGGCGAGGCAAGAGCGAGCTCGGAGCAGAAGAAGGAGCACGAGAGGCCCTCTGGGCAAAAGGCCTTGGTGGCACGGCCAGGGCACCTTCAAGGTGCCGCGGCTGACTTTGCTTGTGCTGGGCGACCTCCCTGCGTGCAGGGCTGCGTCTTTGCTCTGGTTGGCCTTTTGCCGTTGTGCTCCTTTGGCTGCCTGGAGAGAGGGGCAACCCTGTAAGGAGGGTGAGAGCCCCTTTTCTCTGCACCTGAGGGGGGAAACGGAGCTCCCCGAGCCCCCAGCCCGGCCGCCCTGTAAGCGGGGCAGGGCTTTTTCCCAGCCGTGGCAGCTTTCTGCCTGCTGCTGGCCCCTGGCCAGCGTGACCCCCTGTACTCGGGGCGCGTCACAGCCTTTGTCCCCGTAGCAGCCCTGAAGCGCCTCAGCGCGTCGAGGCCCCTGTGCCCTCCCCACGGTGCGGTGCGGCGCAGGTCTGATGCTTCTGTCTCCTGCTGAGCACTGGGGGTGGCTCCCTTGAGCCCTTTGGCTGCACGGAACTCGCTCCCTCTTCTGGGACAACTGTCTTCCCCTCCCTCCCTCCCTCCCTTGTCATTGCGTTAGGTGGTGTGAATGAGCCCGGCGCGTTTGCGCTTTAGCCCCCCTTTAGAAATAGAGCAGGGTAGCTTAGGCTTCCCAGGAGAGCCCGAGGAGCTCCGTGCAGCCACAAGCCGGTCCCCAAAACGCTTGCGTGGACAAAGTGTCTGGCCTCGCCCCTGCTTTCTGCGGAGGGCACGAAGCCGCTTAACGGTAGCGTGGGCAACGTGACCCGCCTGTAGCCAGGGCCTGGGTCTGGGCCTAGGGTGCCCTTTGTGCTGGTGAACTGGCAGCGTGCGGGCCCCTTAACCTGGGCACGTGTCAGGAACTTGCTTGTCCCTTTTTCCCCAGGAGCAGCCCCAGGGCCCTGTAAGCAGTGGTGGGGAGGCTGCTTTAGCCGGGTGACAGGAACGCCTGCGCCCGGGCCTTTGCCCCTAAGCGGGGCGCAGGCCGGAGCCCGTGCTCCGTGGCGCTTGTTGGGGGGTGCCGGGCTGCGGGGGGCGGCCCCGTAAGCGGGGTTGTGTGCGCCCCCTGGTCTCGGCGGGCGGTTGGAGGGACCCCCTGTAATCAGGCGGGTGTCCCTGGCCCCAGCCTATCAGAGGCGTGGGGCCAGGAGTGGTGGGGCCGGGCGTGTGCCCTCCCTGTCGCCGGGGCTGGGCTCCCGGCCCCTGGGGCCCCTGGGGTCCTTGGCCTTTAGGCCGTGAGTTGGGCTGCCTGACTGTGGAGTCTGGTTCCTGTCGCCCTGGGGGAAGGCCGAGCTCCGTGGCTCCCTGGGTGCGGACCGGCCTGTAAGCAGGCTGTGGGTCCGGGCGCCTTTGTGCGCCCTTCAGCTGGCAGCCTGCGTTGAGCGCCCTCCCCGTTAGTGGGGAGTGGGCCCGAATTGGAGAGAAGGAGCCTCCGTAGGCCTCGGGGACCAGGGCCGCCCTGTAAGTCGGGGCCGGTGCTCTGGAGTCCCGGGCATTTTGCAGTGCAGGCAGCGGCTGGGGCCGCCCTGTAAGCAGGGGTGCAGCCTCTTGCGCGCTGCTTTGCTTTGTGCCCAGCTTCTTTTGCCCAGAGGGCCCGGCTCCCAGCGCGGCGTTGGACTTTGGCGGACGTCGAGGTGGTGAGTGGAGCTGCAGTTGGGGGCTTTTGGGCAGCTGGGGGGTTCTGTGGGCGGTGGGCTGGCGCGAGGGTCTCGATGCGGGGCCGGTGGGCGGCGGTTCCCTTTGGGAGCTGGAGCTTGTCAGGCCTGAGTGCATCGTCCTCCACTGGCAGGAGCCGAGCGACGGCCGGGCAAGGACAAGCTGGATGAGCGTCAGCTTCGAGGTCAAGAGTGGAACGGCGAGGCAAGAGCGAGCTCGGAGCAGAAGAAGGAGCACGAGAGGCCCTCTGGGCAAAAGGCCTTGGTGGCACGGCCAGGGCACCTTCAAGGTGCCGCGGCTGACTTTGCTTGTGCTGGGCGACCTCCCTGCGTGCAGGGCTGCGTCTTTGCTCTGGTTGGCCTTTTGCCGTTGTGCTCCTTTGGCTGCCTGGAGAGAGGGGCAACCCTGTAAGGAGGGTGAGAGCCCCTTTTCTCTGCACCTGAGGGGGGAAACGGAGCTCCCCGAGCCCCCAGCCCGGCCGCCCTGTAAGCGGGGCAGGGCTTTTTCCCAGCCGTGGCAGCTTTCTGCCTGCTGCTGGCCCCTGGCCAGCGTGACCCCCTGTACTCGGGGCGCGTCACAGCCTTTGTCCCCGTAGCAGCCCTGAAGCGCCTCAGCGCGTCGAGGCCCCTGTGCCCTCCCCACGGTGCGGTGCGGCGCAGGTCTGATGCTTCTGTCTCCTGCTGAGCACTGGGGGTGGCTCCCTTGAGCCCTTTGGCTGCACGGAACTCGCTCCCTCTTCTGGGACAACTGTCTTCCCTCCCTCCTCCCTCCCTCCCTCCCTTGTCATTGCGTTAGGTGGTGTGAATGAGCCCGGCGCGTTTGCGCTTTAGCCCCCCTTTAGAAATAGAGCAGGGTAGCTTAGGCTTCCCAGGAGAGCCCGAGGAGCTCCGTGCAGCCACAAGCCGGTCCCCAAAACGCTTGCGTGGACAAAGTGTCTGGCCTCGCCCCTGCTTTCTGCGGAGGGCACGAAGCCGCTTAACGGTAGCGTGGGCAACGTGACCCGCCTGTAGCCAGGGCCTGGGTCTGGGCCTAGGGTGCCCTTTGTGCTGGTGAACTGGCAGCGTGCGGGCCCCTTAACCTGGGCACGTGTCAGGAACTTGCTTGTCCCTTTTTCCCCAGGAGCAGCCCCAGGGCCCTGTAAGCAGTGGTGGGGAGGCTGCTTTAGCCGGGTGACAGGAACGCCTGCGCCCGGGCCTTTGCCCCTAAGCGGGGCGCAGGCCGGAGCCCGTGCTCCGTGGCGCTTGTTGGGGGGTGCCGGGCTGCGGGGGGGCGGCCCCGTAAGCGGGGTTGTGTGCGCCCCCTGGTCTCGGCGGGCGGTTGGAGGGACCCCCTGTAATCAGGCGGGTGTCCCTGGCCCCAGCCTATCAGAGGCGTGGGGCCAGGAGTGGTGGGGCCGGGCGTGTGCCCTCCCTGTCGCCGGGGCTGGGCTCCCGGCCCCTGGGGCCCCTGGGGTCCTTGGCCTTAGGCCGTGAGTTGGGCTGCCTGACTGTGGAGTCTGGTTCCTGTCGCCCTGGGGGAAGGCCGAGCTCCGTGGCTCCCTGGGTGCGGACCGGCCTGTAAGCAGGCTGTGGGTCCGGGCGCCTTTGTGCGCCCTTCAGCTGGCAGCCTGCGTTGAGCGCCCTCCCCGTTAGTGGGGAGTGGGCCCGAATTGGAGAGAAGGAGCCTCCGTAGGCCTCGGGGACCAGGGCCGCCCTGTAAGTCGGGGCCGGTGCTCTGGAGTCCCGGGCATTTTGCAGTGCAGGCAGCGGCTGGGGCCGCCCTGTAAGCAGGGGTGCAGCCTCTTGCGCGCTGCTTTGCTTTGTGCCCAGCTTCTTTTGCCCAGAGGGCCCGGCTCCCAGCGCGGCGTTGGACTTTGGCGGACGTCGAGGTGGTGAGTGGAGCTGCAGTTGGGGGCTTTTGGGCAGCTGTTGGGGGGTTCTGTGGGCGGTGGGCTGGCGCGAGGGTCTCGATGCGGGGCCGGTGGGCGGCGGTTCCCTTTGGGAGCTGGAGCTTGTCAGGCCTGAGTGCATCGTCCTCCACTGGCAGGAGCCGAGCGACGGCCGGGCAAGGACAAGCTGGATGAGCGTCAGCTTCGAGGTCAAGAGTGGAACGGCGAGGCAAGAGCGAGCTCGGAGCAGAAGAAGGAGCACGAGAGGCCCTCTGGGCAAAAGGCCTTGGTGGCACGGCCAGGGCACCTTCAAGGTGCCGCGGCTGACTTTGCTTGTGCTGGGCGACCTCCCTGCGTGCAGGGCTGCGTCTTTGCTCTGGTTGGCCTTTTGCCGTTGTGCTCCTTTGGCTGCCTGGAGAGAGGGGCAACCCTGTAAGGAGGGTGAGAGCCCCTTTTCTCTGCACCTGAGGGGGGAAACGGAGCTCCCCGAGCCCCCAGCCCGGCCGCCCTGTAAGCGGGGCAGGGCTTTTTCCCAGCCGTGGCAGCTTTCTGCCTGCTGCTGGCCCCTGGCCAGCGTGACCCCCTGTACTCGGGGCGCGTCACAGCCTTTGTCCCCGTAGCAGCCCTGAAGCGCCTCAGCGCGTCGAGGCCCCTGTGCCCTCCCCACGGTACGGTGCGGTGCGGCGCAGGTCTGATGCTTCTGTCTCCTGCTGAGCACTGGGGGTGGCTCCCTTGAGCCCTTTGGCTGCACGGAACTCGCTCCCTCTTCTGGGACAACTGTCTTCCTCTCCCTCCCTCCCTCCCTCCCTCCCTTGTCATTGCGTTAGGTGGTGTGAATGAGCCCGGCGCGTTTGCGCTTTAGCCCCCCTTTAGAAATAGAGCAGGGTAGCTTAGGCTTCCCAGGAGAGCCCGAGGAGCTCCGTGCAGCCACAAGCCGGTCCCCAAAACGCTTGCGTGGACAAAGTGTCTGGCCTCGCCCCTGCTTTCTGCGGAGGGCACGAAGCCGCTTAACGGTAGCGTGGGCAACGTGACCCGCCTGTAGCCAGGGCCTGGGTCTGGGCCTAGGGTGCCCTTTGTGCTGGTGAACTGGCAGCGTGCGGGCCCCTTAACCTGGGCACGTGTCAGGAACTTGCTTGTCCCTTTTTCCCCAGGAGCAGCCCCAGGGCCCTGTAAGCAGTGGTGGGGAGGCTGCTTTAGCCGGGTGACAGGAACGCCTGCGCCCGGGCCTTTGCCCCTAAGCGGGGCGCAGGCCGGAGCCCGTGCTCCGTGGCGCTTGTTGGGGGGTGCCGGGCTGCGGGGGGCGGCCCCGTAAGCGGGGTTGTGTGCGCCCCCTGGTCTCGGCGGGCGGTTGGAGGGACCCCCTGTAATCAGGCGGGTGTCCCTGGCCCCAGCCTATCAGAGGCGTGGGGCCAGGAGTGGTGGGGCCGGGCGTGTGCCCTCCCTGTCGCCGGGGCTGGGCTCCCGGCCCCTGGGGCCCCTGGGGTCCTTGGCCTTTAGGCCGTGAGTTGGGCTGCCTGACTGTGGAGTCTGGTTCCTGTCGCCCTGGGGGAAGGCCGAGCTCCGTGGCTCCCTGGGTGCGGACCGGCCTGTAAGCAGGCTGTGGGTCCGGGCGCCTTTGTGCGCCCTTCAGCTGGCAGCCTGCGTTGAGCGCCCTCCCCGTTAGTGGGGAGTGGGCCCGAATTGGAGAGAAGGAGCCTCCGTAGGCCTCGGGGACCAGGGCCGCCCTGTAAGTCGGGGCCGGTGCTCTGGAGTCCCGGGCATTTTGCAGTGCAGGCAGCGGCTGGGGCCGCCCTGTAAGCAGGGGTGCAGCCTCTTGCGCGCTGCTTTGCTTTGTGCCCAGCTTCTTTTGCCCAGAGGGCCCGGCTCCCAGCGCGGCGTTGGACTTTGGCGGACGTCGAGGTGGTGAGTGGAGCTGCAGTTGGGGGCTTTTGGGCAGCTGTTGGGGGGTTCTGTGGGCGGTGGGCTGGCGCGAGGGTCTCGATGCGGGGCCGGTGGGCGGCGGTTCCCTTTGGGAGCTGGAGCTTGTCAGGCCTGAGTGCATCGTCCTCCACTGGCAGGAGCCGAGCGACGGCCGGGCAAGGACAAGCTGGATGAGCGTCAGCTTCGAGGTCAAGAGTGGAACGGCGAGGCAAGAGCGAGCTCGGAGCAGAAGAAGGAGCACGAGAGGCCCTCTGGGCAAAAGGCCTTGGTGGCACGGCCAGGGCACCTTCAAGGTGCCGCGGCTGACTTTGCTTGTGCTGGGCGACCTCCCTGCGTGCAGGGCTGCGTCTTTGCTCTGGTTGGCCTTTTGCCGTTGTGCTCCTTTGGCTGCCTGGAGAGAGGGGCAACCCTGTAAGGAGGGTGAGAGCCCCTTTTCTCTGCACCTGAGGGGGGAAACGGAGCTCCCCGAGCCCCCAGCCGTGGCAGCTTTCTGCCTGCTGCTGGCCCCTGGCCAGCGTGACCCCCTGTACTCGGGGCGCGTCACAGCCTTTGTCCCCGTAGCAGCCCTGAAGCGCCTCAGCGCGTCGAGGCCCCTGTGCCCTCCCCACGGTGCGGTGCGGCGCAGGTCTGATGCTTCTGTCTCCTGCTGAGCACTGGGGGTGGCTCCCTTGAGCCCTTTGGCTGCACGGAACTCGCTCCCTCTTCTGGGACAACTGTCTCTCCCCTCCCTCCCTCCCTCCCTTGTCATTGCGTTAGGTGGTGTGAATGAGCCCGGCGCGTTTGCGCTTTAGCCCCCCTTTAGAAATAGAGCAGGGTAGCTTAGGCTTCCCAGGAGAGCCCGAGGAGCTCCGTGCAGCCACAAGCCGGTCCCCAAAACGCTTGCGTGGACAAAGTGTCTGGCCTCGCCCCTGCTTTCTGCGGAGGGCACGAAGCCGCTTAACGGTAGCGTGGGCAACGTGACCCGCCTGTAGCCAGGGCCTGGGTCTGGGCCTAGGGTGCCCTTTGTGCTGGTGAACTGGCAGCGTGCGGGCCCCTTAACCTGGGCACGTGTCAGGAACTTGCTTGTCCCTTTTTCCCCAGGAGCAGCCCCAGGGCCCTGTAAGCAGGTGGGGAGGCTGCTTTAGCCGGGTGACAGGAACGCCTGCGCCCGGGCCTTTGCCCCTAAGCGGGGCGCAGGCCGGAGCCCGTGCTCCGTGGCGCTTGTTGGGGGGTGCCGGGCTGCGGGGGGCGGCCCCGTAAGCGGGGTTGTGTGCGCCCCCTGGTCTCGGCGGGCGGTTGGAGGGACCCCCTGTAATCAGGCGGGTGTCCCTGGCCCCAGCCTATCAGAGGCGTGGGGCCAGGAGTGGTGGGGCCGGGCGTGTGCCCTCCCTGTCGCCGGGGCTGGAGCTCCCGGCCCCTGGGGCCCCTGGGGTCCTTGGCCTTTAGGCCGTGAGTTGGGCTGCCTGACTGTGGAGTCTGGTTCCTGTCGCCCTGGGGGAAGGCCGAGCTCCGTGGCTCCCTGGGTGCGGACCGGCCTGTAAGCAGGCTGTGGGTCCGGGCGCCTTTGTGCGCCCTTCAGCTGGCAGCCTGCGTTGAGCGCCCTCCCCGTTAGTGGGGAGTGGGCCCGAATTGGAGAGAAGGAGCCTCCGTAGGCCTCGGGGACCAGGACCGCCCTGTAAGTCGGGGCCGGTGCTCTGGAGTCCCGGGCATTTTGCAGTGCAGGCAGCGGCTGGGGCCGCCCTGTAAGCAGGGGTGCAGCCTCTTGCGCGCTGCTTTGCTTTGTGCCCAGCTTCTTTTGCCCAGAGGGCCCGGCTCCCAGCGCGGCGTTGGACTTTGGCGGACGTCGAGGTGGTGAGTGGAGCTGCAGTTGGGGGCTTTTGGGCAGCTGTTGGGGGGTTCTGTGGGCGGTGGGCTGGCGCGAGGGTCTCGATGCGGGGCCGGTGGGCGGCGGTTCCCTTTGGGAGCTGGAGCTTGTCAGGCCTGAGTGCATCGTCCTCCACTGGCAGGAGCCGAGCGACGGCCGGGCAAGGACAAGCTGGATGAGCGTCAGCTTCGAGGTCAAGAGTGGAACGGCGAGGCAAGAGCGAGCTCGGAGCAGAAGAAGGAGCACGAGAGGCCCTCTGGGCAAAAGGCCTTGGTGGCACGGCCAGGGCACCTTCAAGGTGCCGCGGCTGACTTTGCTTGTGCTGGGCGACCTCCCTGCGTGCAGGGCTGCGTCTTTGCTCTGGTTGGCCTTTTGCCGTTGTGCTCCTTTGGCTGCCTGGAGAGAGGGGCAACCCTGTAAGGAGGGTGAGAGCCCCTTTTCTCTGCACCTGAGGGGGGAAACGGAGCTCCCCGAGCCCCCAGCCCGGCCGCCCTGTAAGCGGGGCAGGGCTTTTTCCCAGCCGTGGCAGCTTTCTGCCTGCTGCTGGCCCCTGGCCAGCGTGACCCCCTGTACTCGGGGCGCGTCACGGCCTTTGTCCCCGTAGCAGCCCTGAAGCGCCTCAGCGCGTCGAGGCCCCTGTGCCCTCCCCACGGTGCGGCGCGGCGCAGGTCTGATGCTTCTGTCTCCTGCTGAGCACTGGGGGTGGCTCCCTTGAGCCCTTTGGCTGCACGGAACTCGCTCCCTCTTCTGGGACAACTGTCTTCCCCTCCCTCCCTCCCTCCCTCCCTCCCTTGTCATTGCGTTAGGTGGTGTGAATGAGCCCGGCGCGTTTGCGCTTTAGCCCCCCTTTAGAAATAGAGCAGGGTAGCTTAGGCTTCCCAGGAGAGCCCGAGGAGCTCCGTGCAGCCACAAGCCGGTCCCCAAAACGCTTGCGTGGACAAAGTGTCTGGCCTCGCCCCTGCTTTCTGCGGAGGGCACGAAGCCGCTTAACGGTAGCGTGGGCAACGTGACCCGCCTGTAGCCAGGGCCTGGGTCTGGGCCTAGGGTGCCCTTTGTGCTGGTGAACTGGCAGCGTGCGGGCCCCTTAACCTGGGCACGTGTCAGGAACTTGCTTGTCCCTTTTTCCCCAGGAGCAGCCCCAGGGCCCTGTAAGCAGTGGTGGGGAGGCTGCTTTAGCCGGGTGACAGGAACGCCTGCGCCCGGGCCTTTGCCCCTAAGCGGGGCGCAGGCCGGAGCCCGTGCTCCGTGGCGCTTGTTGGGGGGTGCCGGGCTGCGGGGGGCGGCCCCGTAAGCGGGGTTGTGTGCGCCCCCTGGTCTCGGCGGGCGGTTGGAGGGACCCCCTGTAATCAGGCGGGTGTCCCCTGGCCCCAGCCTATCAGAGGCGTGGGGCCAGGAGTGGTGGGGCCGGGCGTGTGCCCTCCCTGTCGCCGGGGCTGGGCTCCCGGCCCCTGGGGCCCCTGGGGTCCTTGGCCTTTAGGCCGTGAGTTGGGCTGCCTGACTGTGGAGTCTGGTTCCTGTCGCCCTGGGGGAAGGCCGAGCTCCGTGGCTCCCTGGGTGCGGACCGGCCTGTAAGCAGGCTGTGGGTCCGGGCGCCTTTGTGCGCCCTTCAGCTGGCAGCCTGCGTTCGAGCGCCCTCCCCGTTAGTGGGGAGTGGGCCCGAATTGGAGAGAAGGAGCCTCCGTAGGCCTCGGGGACCAGGGCCGCCCTGTAAGTCGGGGCCGGTGCTCTGGAGTCCCGGGCATTTTGCAGTGCAGGCAGCGGCTGGGGCCGCCCTGTAAGCAGGGGTGCAGCCTCTTGCGCGCTGCTTTGCTTTGTGCCCAGCTTCTTTTGCCCAGAGGGCCCGGCTCCCAGCGCGGCGTTGGACTTTGGCGGACGTCGAGGTGGTGAGTGGAGCTGCAGTTGGGGGCTTTTGGGCAGCTGTTGGGGGGTTCTGTGGGCGGTGGGCTGGCGCGAGGGTCTCGATGCGGGGCCGGTGGGCGGCGGTTCCCTTTGGGAGCTGGAGCTTGTCAGGCCTGAGTGCATCGTCCTCCCCTGGCAGGAGCCGAGCGACGGCCGGGCAAGGACAAGCTGGATGAGCGTCAGCTTCGAGGTCAAGAGTGGAACGGCGAGGCAAGAGCGAGCTCGGAGCAGAAGAAGGAGCACGAGAGGCCCTCTGGGCAAAAGGCCTTGGTGGCACGGCCAGGGCACCTTCAAGGTGCCGCGGCTGACTTTGCTTGTGCTGGGCGACCTCCCTGCGTGCAGGGCTGCGTCTTTGCTCTGGTTGGCCTTTTGCCGTTGTGCTCCTTTGGCTGCCTGGAGAGAGGGGCAACCCTGTAAGGAGGGTGAGAGCCCCTTTTCTCTGCACCTGAGGGGGGAAACGGAGCTCCCCGAGCCCCCAGCCCGGCCGCCCTGTAAGCGGGGCAGGGCTTTTTCCCAGCCGTGGCAGCTTTCTGCCTGCTGCTGGCCCCTGGCCAGCGTGACCCCCTGTACTCGGGGCGCGTCACAGGCCTTTGTCCCCGTAGCAGCCCTGAAGCGCCTCAGCGCGTCGAGGCCCCTGTGCCCTCCCCACGGTGCGGCGCGGCGCAGGTCTGATGCTTCTGTCTCCTGCTGAGCACTGGGGGTGGCTCCCTTGAGCCCTTTGGCTGCACGGAACTCGCTCCCTCTTCTGGGACAACTGTCTTCCCCTCCCTCCCTCCCTCCCTCCCTCCCTTGTCATTGCGTTAGGTGGTGTGAATGAGCCCGGCGCGTTTGCGCTTTAGCCCCCCTTTAGAAATAGAGCAGGGTAGCTTAGGCTTCCCAGGAGAGCCCGAGGAGCTCCGTGCAGCCACAAGCCGGTCCCCAAAACGCTTGCGTGGACAAAGTGTCTGGCCTCGCCCCTGCTTTCTGCGGAGGGCACGAAGCCGCTTAACGGTAGCGTGGGCAACGTGACCCGCCTGTAGCCAGGGCCTGGGTCTGGGCCTAGGGTGCCCTTTGTGCTGGTGAACTGGCAGCGTGCGGGCCCCTTAACCTGGGCACGTGTCAGGAACTTGCTTGTCCCTTTTTCCCCAGGAGCAGCCCCAGGGCCCTGTAAGCAGTGGTGGGGAGGCTGCTTTAGCCGGGTGACAGGAACGCCTGCGCCCGGGCCTTTGCCCCTAAGCGGGGCGCAGGCCGGAGCCCGTGCTCCGTGGCGCTTGTTGGGGGGTGCCGGGCTGCGGGGGGCGGCCCCGTAAGCGGGGTTGTGTGCGCCCCCTGGTCTCGGCGGGCGGTTGGAGGGACCCCCTGTAATCAGGCGGGTGTCCCTGGCCCCAGCCTATCAGAGGCGTGGGGCCAGGAGTGGTGGGGCCGGGCGTGTGCCCTCCCTGTCGCCGGGGCTGAGCTCCCGGCCCCTGGGGCCCCTGGGGTCCTTGGCCTTTAGGCCGTGAGTTGGGCTGCCTGACTGTGGAGTCTGGTTCCTGTCGCCCTGGGGGAAGGCCGAGCTCCGTGGCTCCCTGGGTGCGGACCGGCCTGTAAGCAGGCTGTGGGTCCGGGCGCCTTTGTGCGCCCTTCAGCTGGCAGCCTGCGTTGAGCGCCCTCCCCGTTAGTGGGGAGTGGGCCCGAATTGGAGAGAAGGAGCCTCCGTAGGCCTCGGGGACCAGGACCGCCCTGTAAGTCGGGGCCGGTGCTCTGGAGTCCCGGGCATTTTGCAGTGCAGGCAGCGGCTGGGGCCGCCCTGTAAGCAGGGGTGCAGCCTCTTGCGCGCTGCTTTGCTTTGTGCCCAGCTTCTTTTGCCCAGGAGGGCCCGGCTCCCAGCGCGGCGTTGGACTTTGGCGGACGTCGAGGTGGTGAGTGGAGCTGCAGTTGGGGGCTTTTGGGCAGCTGTTGGGGGGTTCTGTGGGCGGTGGGCTGGCGCGAGGGTCTCGATGCGGGGCCGGTGGGCGGCGGTTCCCTTTGGGAGCTGGAGCTTGTCAGGCCTGAGTGCATCGTCCTCCCCTGGCAGGAGCCGAGCGACGGCCGGGCAAGGACAAGCTGGATGAGCGTCAGCTTCGAGGTCAAGAGTGGAACGGCGAGGCAAGAGCGAGCTCGGAGCAGAAGAAGGAGCACGAGAGGCCCTCTGGGCAAAAGGCCTTGGTGGCACGGCCAGGGCACCTTCAAGGTGCCGCGGCTGACTTTGCTTGTGCTGGGCGACCTCCCTGCGTGCAGGGCTGCGTCTTTGCTCTGGTTGGCCTTTTGCCGTTGTGCTCCTTTGGCTGCCTGGAGAGAGGGGCAACCCTGTAAGGAGGGTGAGAGCCCCTTTTCTCTGCACCTGAGGGGGGAAACGGAGCTCCCCGAGCCCCCAGCCCGGCCGCCCTGTAAGCGGGGCAGGGCTTTTTCCCAGCCGTGGCAGCTTTCTGCCTGCTGCTGGCCCCTGGCCAGCGTGACCCCCTGTACTCGGGGCGCGTCACGGCCTTTGTCCCCGTAGCAGCCCTGAAGCGCCTCAGCGCGTCGAGGCCCCTGTGCCCTCCCCACGGTGCGGCGCGGCGCAGGTCTGATGCTTCTGTCTCCTGCTGAGCACTGGGGGTGGCTCCCTTGAGCCCTTTGGCTGCACGGAACTCGCTCCCTCTTCTGGGACAACTGTCTTCCCCTCCCTCCCTCCCTCCCTCCCTCCCTTGTCATTGCGTTAGGTGGTGTGAATGAGCCCGGCGCGTTTGCGCTTTAGCCCCCCTTTAGAAATAGAGCAGGGTAGCTTAGGCTTCCCAGGAGAGCCCGAGGAGCTCCGTGCAGCCACAAGCCGGTCCCCAAAACGCTTGCGTGGACAAAGTGTCTGGCCTCGCCCCTGCTTTCTGCGGAGGGCACGAAGCCGCTTAACGGTAGCGTGGGCAACGTGACCCGCCTGTAGCCAGGGCCTGGGTCTGGGCCTAGGGTGCCCTTTGTGCTGGTGAACTGGCAGCGTGCGGGCCCCTTAACCTGGGCACGTGTCAGGAACTTGCTTGTCCCTTTTTCCCCAGGAGCAGCCCCAGGGCCCTGTAAGCAGTGGTGGGGAGGCTGCTTTAGCCGGGTGACAGGAACGCCTGCGCCCGGGCCTTTGCCCCTAAGCGGGGCGCAGGCCGGAGCCCGTGCTCCGTGGCGCTTGTTGGGGGGTGCCGGGCTGCGGGGGCGGCCCCGTAAGCGGGGTTGTGTGCGCCCCCTGGTCTCGGCGGGCGGTTGGAGGGACCCCCTGTAATCAGGCGGGTGTCCCTGGCCCCAGCCTATCAGAGGCGTGGGGCCAGGAGTGGTGGGGCCGGGCGTGTGCCCTCCCTGTCGCCGGGGCTGGGCTCCCGGCCCCTGGGGCCCCTGGGGTCCTTGGCCTTTAGGCCGTGAGTTGGGCTGCCTGACTGTGGAGTCTGGTTCCTGTCGCCCTGGGGGAAGGCCGAGCTCCGTGGCTCCCTGGGTGCGGACCGGCCTGTAAGCAGGCTGTGGGTCCGGGCGCCTTTGTGCGCCCTTCAGCTGGCAGCCTGCGTCGAGCGCCCTCCCCGTTAGTGGGGAGTGGGCCCGAATTGGAGAGAAGGAGCCTCCGTAGGCCTCGGGGACCAGGGCCGCCCTGTAAGTCGGGGCCGGTGCTCTGGAGTCCCGGGCATTTTGCAGTGCAGGCAGCGGCTGGGGCCGCCCTGTAAGCAGGGGTGCAGCCTCTTGCGCGCTGCTTTGCTTTGTGCCCAGCTTCTTTTGCCCAGAGGGCCCGGCTCCCAGCGCGGCGTTGGACTTTGGCGGACGTCGAGGTGGTGAGTGGAGCTGCAGTTGGGGGCTTTTGGGCAGCTGTTGGGGGGTTCTGTGGGCGGTGGGCTGGCGCGAGGGTCTCGATGCGGGGCCGGTGGGCGGCGGTTCCCTTTGGGAGCTGGAGCTTGTCAGGCCTGAGTGCATCGTCCTCCACTGGCAGGAGCCGAGCGACGGCCGGGCAAGGACAAGCTGGATGAGCGTCAGCTTCGAGGTCAAGAGTGGAACGGCGAGGCAAGAGCGAGCTCGGAGCAGAAGAAGGAGCACGAGAGGCCCTCTGGGCAAAAGGCCTTGGTGGCACGGCCAGGGCACCTTCAAGGTGCCGCGGCTGACTTTGCTTGTGCTGGGCGACCTCCCTGCGTGCAGGGCTGCGTCTTTGCTCTGGTTGGCCTTTTGCCGTTGTGCTCCTTTGGCTGCCTGGAGAGAGGGGCAACCCTGTAAGGAGGGTGAGAGCCCCTTTTCTCTGCACCTGAGGGGGGAAACGGAGCTCCCCGAGCCCCCAGCCCGGCCCGCCCTGTAAGCGGGGCAGGGCTTTTTCCCAGCCGTGGCAGCTTTCTGCCTGCTGCTGGCCCCTGGCCAGCGTGACCCCCTGTACTCGGGGCGCGTCACAGCCTTTGTCCCCGTAGCAGCCCTGAAGCGCCTCAGCGCGTCGAGGCCCCTGTGCCCTCCCCACGGTGCGGCGCGGCGCAGGTCTGATGCTTCTGTCTCCTGCTGAGCACTGGGGGTGGCTCTCCTTGAGCCCTTTGGCTGCACGGAACTCGCTCCCTCTTCTGGGACAACTGTCTTCCCCTCCCTCCCTCCCTCCCTCCCTTGTCATTGCGTTAGGTGGTGTGAATGAGCCCGGCGCGTTTGCGCTTTAGCCCCCCTTTAGAAATAGAGCAGGGTAGCTTAGGCTTCCCAGGAGAGCCCGAGGAGCTCCGTGCAGCCACAAGCCGGTCCCCAAAACGCTTGCGTGGACAAAGTGTCTGGCCTCGCCCCTGCTTTCTGCGGAGGGCACGAAGCCGCTTAACGGTAGCGTGGGCAACGTGACCCGCCTGTAGCCAGGGCCTGGGTCTGGGCCTAGGGTGCCCTTTGTGCTGGTGAACTGGCAGCGTGCGGGCCCCTTAACCTGGGCACGTGTCAGGAACTTGCTTGTCCCTTTTTCCCCAGGAGCAGCCCCAGGGCCCTGTAAGCAGTGGTGGGGAGGCTGCTTTAGCCGGGTGACAGGAACGCCTGCGCCCGGGCCTTTGCCCCTAAGCGGGGCGCAGGCCGGAGCCCGTGCTCCGTGGCGCTTGTTGGGGGGTGCCGGGCTGCGGGGGGCGGCCCCGTAAGCGGGGTTGTGTGCGCCCCCTGGTCTCGGCGGGCGGTTGGAGGGACCCCCTGTAATCAGGCGGGTGTCCCTGGCCCCAGCCTATCAGAGGCGTGGGGCCAGGAGTGGTGGGGCCGGGCGTGTGCCCTCCCTGTCGCCGGGGCTGAGCTCCCGGCCCCTGGGGCCCCTGGGGTCCTTGGCCTTTAGGCCGTGAGTTGGGCTGCCTGACTGTGGAGTCTGGTTCCTGTCGCCCTGGGGGAAGGCCGAGCTCCGTGGCTCCCTGGGTGCGGACCGGCCTGTAAGCAGGCTGTGGGTCCGGGCGCCTTTGTGCGCCCTTCAGCTGGCAGCCTGCGTCGAGCGCCCTCCCCGTTAGTGGGGAGTGGGCCCGAATTGGAGAGAAGGAGCCTCCGTAGGCCTCTGGGGACCAGGGACCGCCCTGTAAGTCGGGGCCGGTGCTCTGGAGTCCCGGGCATTTTGCAGTGCAGGCAGCGGCTGGGGCCGCCCTGTAAGCAGGGGTGCAGCCTCTTGCGCGCTGCTTTGCTTTGTGCCCAGCTTCTTTTGCCCGGAGGGCCCGGCTCCCAGCGCGGCGTTGGACTTTGGCGGACGTCGAGGTGGTGAGTGGAGCTGCAGTTGGGGGCTTTTGGGCAGCTGTTGGGGGGTTCTGTGGGCGGTGGGCTGGCGCGAGGGTCTCGATGCGGGGCCGGTGGGCGGCGGTTCCCTTTGGGAGCTGGAGCTTGTCAGGCCTGAGTGCATCGTCCTCCCCTGGCAGGAGCCGAGCGACGGCCGGGCAAGGACAAGCTGGATGAGCGTCAGCTTCGAGGTCAAGAGTGGAACGGCGAGGCAAGAGCGAGCTCGGAGCAGAAGAAGGAGCACGAGAGGCCCTCTGGGCAAAAGGCCTTGGTGGCACGGCCAGGGCACCTTCAAGGTGCCGCGGCTGACTTTGCTTGTGCTGGGCGACCTCCCTGCGTGCAGGGCTGCGTCTTTGCTCTGGTTGGCCTTTTGCCGTTGTGCTCCTTTGGCTGCCTGGAGAGAGGGGCAACCCTGTAAGGAGGGTGAGAGCCCCTTTTCTCTGCACCTGAGGGGGGAAACGGAGCTCCCCGAGCCCCCAGCCCGGCCGCCCTGTAAGCGGGGCAGGGCTTTTTCCCAGCCGTGGCAGCTTTCTGCCTGCTGCTGGCCCCTGGCCAGCGTGACCCCCTGTACTCGGGGCGCGTCACGGCCTTTGTCCCCGTAGCAGCCCTGAAGCGCCTCAGCGCGTCGAGGCCCCTGTGCCCTCCCCACGGTGCGGCGCGGCGCAGGTCTGATGCTTCTGTCTCCTGCTGAGCACTGGGGGTGGCTCCCTTGAGCCCTTTGGCTGCACGGAACTCGCTCCCTCTTCTGGGACAACTGTCTTCCCCTCCCTCCCTCCCTCCCTCCCTCCCTTGTCATTGCGTTAGGTGGTGTGAATGAGCCCGGCGCGTTTGCGCTTTAGCCCCCCTTTAGAAATAGAGCAGGGTAGCTTAGGCTTCCCAGGAGAGCCCGAGGAGCTCCGTGCAGCCACAAGCCGGTCCCCAAAACGCTTGCGTGGACAAAGTGTCTGGCCTCGCCCCTGCTTTCTGCGGAGGGCACGAAGCCGCTTAACGGTAGCGTGGGCAACGTGACCCGCCTGTAGCCAGGGCCTGGGTCTGGGCCTAGGGTGCCCTTTGTGCTGGTGAACTGGCAGCGTGCGGGCCCCTTAACCTGGGCACGTGTCAGGAACTTGCTTGTCCCTTTTTCCCCAGGAGCAGCCCCAGGGCCCTGTAAGCAGTGGTGGGGAGGCTGCTTTAGCCGGGTGACAGGAACGCCTGCGCCCGGGCCTTTGCCCCTAAGCGGGGCGCAGGCCGGAGCCCGTGCTCCGTGGCGCTTGTTGGGGGGTGCCGGGCTGCGGGGGGCGGCCCCGTAAGCGGGGTTGTGTGCGCCCCCTGGTCTCGGCGGGCGGTTGGAGGGACCCCCTGTAATCAGGCGGGTGTCCCTGGCCCCAGCCTATCAGAGGCGTGGGGCCAGGAGTGGTGGGGCCGGGCGTGTGCCCTCCCTGTCGCCGGGGCTGGGCTCCCGGCCCCTGGGGCCCCTGGGGTCCTTGGCCTTTAGGCCGTGAGTTGGGCTGCCTGACTGTGGAGTCTGGTTCCTGTCGCCCTGGGGGAAGGCCGAGCTCCGTGGCTCCCTGGGTGCGGACCGGCCTGTAAGCAGGCTGTGGGTCCGGGCGCCTTTGTGCGCCCTTCAGCTGGCAGCCTGCGTCGAGCGCCCTCCCCGTTAGTGGGGAGTGGGCCCGAATTGGAGAGAAGGAGCCTCCGTAGGCCTCGGGGACCAGGGCCGCCCTGTAAGTCGGGGCCGGTGCTCTGGAGTCCCGGGCATTTTGCAGTGCAGGCAGCGGCTGGGGCCGCCCTGTAAGCAGGGGTGCAGCCTCTTGCGCGCTGCTTTGCTTTGTGCCCAGCTTCTTTTGCCCGGAGGGCCCGGCTCCCAGCGCGGCGTTGGACTTTGGCGGACGTCGAGGTGGTGAGTGGAGCTGCAGTTGGGGGCTTTTGGGCAGCTGTTGGGGGGTTCTGTGGGCGGTGGGCTGGCGCGAGGGTCTCGATGCGGGGCCGGTGGGCGGCGGTTCCCTTTGGGAGCTGGAGCTTGTCAGGCCTGAGTGCATCGTCCTCCCCTGGCAGGAGCCGAGCGACGGCCGGGCAAGGACAAGCTGGATGAGCGTCAGCTTCGAGGTCAAGAGTGGAACGGCGAGGCAAGAGCGAGCTCGGAGCAGAAGAAGGAGCACGAGAGGCCCTCTGGGCAAAAGGCCTTGGTGGCACGGCCAGGGCACCTTCAAGGTGCCGCGGCTGACTTTGCTTGTGCTGGGCGACCTCCCTGCGTGCAGGGCTGCGTCTTTGCTCTGGTTGGCCTTTTGCCGTTGTGCTCCTTTGGCTGCCTGGAGAGAGGGGCAACCCTGTAAGGAGGGTGAGAGCCCCTTTTCTCTGCACCTGAGGGGGGAAACGGAGCTCCCCGAGCCCCCAGCCCGGCCGCCCTGTAAGCGGGGCAGGGCTTTTTCCCAGCCGTGGCAGCTTTCTGCCTGCTGCTGGCCCCTGGCCAGCGTGACCCCCTGTACTCGGGGCGCGTCACAGCCTTTGTCCCCGTAGCAGCCCTGAAGCGCCTCAGCGCGTCGAGGCCCCTGTGCCCTCCCCACGGTGCGGCGCGGCGCAGGTCTGATGCTTCTGTCTCCCGCTGAGCACTGGGGGTGGCTCTCTTGAGCCCTTTGGCTGCACGGAACTCGCTCCCTCTTCTGGGACAACTGTCTTCCCCTCCCTCCCTCCCTCCCTCCCTTGTCATTGCGTTAGGTGGTGTGAATGAGCCCGGCGCGTTTGCGCTTTAGCCCCCCTTTAGAAATAGAGCAGGGTAGCTTAGGCTTCCCAGGAGAGCCCGAGGAGCTCCGTGCAGCCACAAGCCGGTCCCCAAAACGCTTGCGTGGACAAAGTGTCTGGCCTCGCCCCTGCTTTCTGCGGAGGGCACGAAGCCGCTTAACGGTAGCGTGGGCAACGTGACCCGCCTGTAGCCAGGGCCTGGGTCTGGGCCTAGGGTGCCCTTTGTGCTGGTGAACTGGCAGCGTGCGGGCCCCTTAACCTGGGCACGTGTCAGGAACTTGCTTGTCCCTTTTTCCCCAGGAGCAGCCC
This sequence comes from Oenanthe melanoleuca, assembly GCF_029582105.1. Classification (NCBI taxonomy): domain Eukaryota; kingdom Metazoa; phylum Chordata; class Aves; order Passeriformes; family Muscicapidae; genus Oenanthe; species Oenanthe melanoleuca. The sequence continues at coordinate 26,226 of NW_026612653.1, forward strand.
CAGGGCCCTGTAAGCAGTGGTGGGGAGGCTGCTTTAGCCGGGTGACAGGAACGCCTGCGCCCGGGCCTTTGCCCCTAAGCGGGGCGCAGGCCGGAGCCCGTGCTCCGTGGCGCTTGTTGGGGGGTGCCGGGCTGCGGGGGGCGGCCCCGTAAGCGGGGTTGTGTGCGCCCCCTGGTCTCGGCGGGCGGTTGGAGGGACCCCCTGTAATCAGGCGGGTGTCCCTGGCCCCAGCCTATCAGAGGCGTGGGGCCAGGAGTGGTGGGGCCGGGCGTGTGCCCTCCCTGTCGCCGGGGCTGGGCTCCCGGCCCCTGGGGCCCCTGGGGTCCTTGGCCTTTAGGCCGTGAGTTGGGCTGCCTGACTGTGGAGTCTGGTTCCTGTCGCCCTGGGGGAAGGCCGAGCTCCGTGGCTCCCTGGGTGCGGACCGGCCTGTAAGCAGGCTGTGGGTCCGGGCGCCTTTGTGCGCCCTTCAGCTGGCAGCCTGCGTCGAGCGCCCTCCCCGTTAGTGGGGAGTGGGCCCGAATTGGAGAGAAGGAGCCTCCGTAGGCCTCGGGGACCAGGGCCGCCCTGTAAGTCGGGGCCGGTGCTCTGGAGTCCCGGGCATTTTGCAGTGCAGGCAGCGGCTGGGGCCGCCCTGTAAGCAGGGGTGCAGCCTCTTGCGCGCTGCTTTGCTTTGTGCCCAGCTTCTTTTGCCCGGAGGGCCCGGCTCCCAGCGCGGCGTTGGACTTTGGCGGACGTCGAGGTGGTGAGTGGAGCTGCAGTTGGGGGCTTTTGGGCAGCTGTTGGGGGGTTCTGTGGGCGGTGGGCTGGCGCGAGGGTCTCGATGCGGGGCCGGTGGGCGGCGGTTCCCTTTGGGAGCTGGAGCTTGTCAGGCCTGAGTGCATCATCCTCCACTGGCAGGAGCCGAGCGACGGCCGGGCAAGGACAAGCTTGGATGAGCGTCAGCTTCGAGGTCAAGAGTGGAACGGCGAGGCAAGAGTGAGCTGGTTTAGGCACTTTCATTACTGAGGTCTTTTATTGACAGCGTTGTTCTTTTTTATGTATAAAGTCTTTTTTATATTTTGTATTGTTTCTTTTATGTTGTTTAATGAATATAAATAAAAATTTAATTTTCATTATTTTTATAATTTCTTTTTTTATTATTTCCCGAGATCGTTTTGTGTTTTATGGTCATGTGCCCAAATGGCCCCTGTGTGGTATTTGTATATCTTAGTTCTCTATATTTCCAACAGCAAGAAATACTGATCATTTTATTCAAATGATCCCCAACGTGCAGCAATCTTTCCCCAAATAGCAGTAAGAGGCCGTTGTTATTGTTATTGCTTTCAGGAAAGAAAAAAGGAAAGAAAAATACATATGCTAAGACATGTCTCAGGTAATTAGGCTTGGAGTTCCGAAATGCAAACGGACATTTTTCTCTGGATTTTTGGTACAATTTTATTACATAGGCTTCACTTGCACATCCACATATTAATCTACTGTGTTTATCAGGTTTAACTGCACAGACACATCCTTGTCTTGTAGTTAGAAAAAATCTTCAATTTACATTTTAGACTAGTAAAAATGGACCAGAAAGAGAGTACCAAGGATTAAAATGACTTCTATGGGTTTGCTTCTTGGGCCAATATTGGAACTGGTAATAACATCAAATTCTCCTGATTCCTGGTTTAGCATTATTAACAGGCTCAACTTTATTTTAAATGGAAGTTTTTGGCAAGGAGACCAGCACCAAGTCTAAAAAGTGTGTGTCTCACCTGAATGTGAATTTGCAGTCAGCCTTTTGGTTTTGTATCCCCATCATATAGCACCATAGAGATTTTTCAGGGTTTAGTGTAAACAAATCATAATTGTGATAACTGGAGAATGACAATCTCTTGCCTCTGTCTTAGGGAGCAAAATGAACTGAGCACTGGTGCGCAAAGGCTCCAGCCTGCATGACAGGTACAGGTTCATCCTGACTAGTGAAATAAAAATCATCCTGACTAGTGGGAGCGTGGCCGCAGTCCCACATGGCAGGGTCCCGGCACGGGGTGGCTTCCGCCATCTTGAGAAGGGCAGCATGCAGTACCGCGCTCTGCCCACAAGGCGGCAGCACTGCCGCCCTTCCCACGCTCGCAGCCGCGCCCACTCTCGCAGCCCGAACTCGGCGTCACCCTCCCCTCTGTTCACACACACCCCCCGCTCCCCGCTCGATCCGGGCAGGGCGGGGATGCCTCAGTGTGAAAAACACGGTTCACGGTTCTGGGAGAAGTACAAGGTTTAATAAAAAAGGCAATAGGAGACATGCATGGAGCCAAGGGTTAGAACAGCTGGGTGCTTGGCATGCTGCCATGAGGACACCTGCTGCGGGAACACCCCTGTAAATACGTTTCACAATCCATCCATTTGTTACATACTCCTAGATCTTCATGTACAGTCAGCACTTTCTGGGAACTGTTTAGCACGGCCGCTCCTTGGCTCCGCCTTTTTAGAGCGTGCCTGTTTTTTGGCTTGTGGTTTTATGCTTCTCCTTCTCCCTTTTATTTTGGCTGGTGGTCCAGCTGGTGAGTGTTGATAATTATCAGCTACAGGGGTCCCCATCACGGGCTGTTGTCTTTGACTGAGCACAGAGTTTTAGCATACTATCACTAAAAAAACACCCCAAAAATATCTCCCAAAAACCCCCCAAAAATTCCAACAAGACCCGAAAAAAACCCCAAAAATATCCCCCAAAATCACCAAATCAAAAAAAAATTCCCCGCCAAAAAATCCCCCCAAATTACCAAAAATATCCTCCCAGAAAACCTCAAAAGCTACGTGGAAGTGGCGGCCAAAGGTAAGAAAAATACCCCCCAAAATCCCCCCAAAATGCCCCAAATAATCCCCAAAATATCGCCAAAAATTATAAAAAAAATTCCCCCAAACAATTCCTCCAAAAATAACCCAAAACTCCCAAAAAATCCCCCCAAAAATCCCCAAAAATCCTCAAAAAAACCCGAAAAAATCCCAAAAATATTCCCCAAAATCCCCCAAAAACCCAAAAATAATTCCCCTAAAGAAATCCCCAAAAATTACCAAAAATATCTATCCAAAAAACTCCCAAAACGTGGAAGCGGCGGCCAAATGTAAGGACAAAACAAAAAAAAAACAAAAACCGAAAAATACCCAACAAAAAATCCCCAAAAAATCGCGAAAAATTAAAAATAAAATATCCCAAAGAAAATCCCCCAAAAATTCCCCAAAACCCCCTAAAATCCCAAATAATCTCGCAAAAAAATCTGAAAAAACCCCAAAACATTCCCAAAAACATTCCCCAAAACATTCCAAAAAATTTCCCCCCAAAAATCCCCAAAAACCCCCCAAAAAATTCCAAACACCCACCCAAAATCCCCAAAACCATCAAAAAATATCCCCAAAAATTACCAAAAGGAAAAATAAAATTCCCCCAAAAAGTTCCCAAATATTGCCAAAAATATCCTCAAAAAAACCACCAAAAATCACCTGGAGCAGGCGGCCAAAGGTAAGAAAAAAAACCCCCAAAACGCGCCAAAAAATAAAAAAAATCCTTATAAAAATTCCACAAAAATCCCCCAAAATCCAAGAAAAATTCCCCAAAAACATCCCCAAAAATAAATAAAAATATCCCCCAGAAATTGCCTTAAAATCCCAAAAAAATCCCAATCATTACCAAAACCTCCCAGAAATTTGCCAAAATTACCAAAAATCTCCTCAGAAAAATCCCCAAAAATCACCTGGAGCTGGCGGCAAATAGTAAGGAAAAAAGCCCAAAAAAACCCTCAAAAATACCCCCAAAAATTCCCCAAACCCACAGAAATTCGCAACAATATCCCCAAAAATTGCAAAACGGAAAAAAAAAAAAAAAATTCCCCCCATAAAATCCCCCAAAATTTTAAAAAATATCCCCCCAAAAAAATCCCAAAAATCAGCTGGAGCTGGAGGCCAAAGGGGAGAAAGAACCCCAAAAATCTACCCAAAAACCCCCAAAAAATTAGCTAAAAATATCTCCAAAAAATCGCCAAAAATTAAAAAAAAAAAAAAATCCGAAAAAAATCCCCCAAAAAATCCCAAATAATCCCCCCAAAAATCCCAAAAACACCCCCCAAAACCGTCCCAAAAATATCCTCAAAAATTGCCAAAAACCCTAAAAAATTCCCCCCCAAAAACATCCCCCAAAATTACCAAAACGATCCCCAAAAAACCCCAAAAACCACCTGGAGCTGTCGGCCAAAGTTAAGAAAAAAACCCCCCAAAAAATAAAAAAAAATACCCAAAGAATACTCCCCAAAAAATCCCCCAAAATTACCAAAACACCCCCAAAAAGTCCTCTAGAAATACCCCCAAAAATCCCCCAAAATCGCCGTAACCCGGTAGGCAAAGGTGAGAAAAAAACGAAAAAAAATACCCAAAAAATGTCCCCAAAAATTACAAGAACCCCCCAAAAAAATTCCCCAAAAAACTCCCCAAAACTTAAAAAAAAATCCCTAAATATCCTCAAAAACTTCAAAATAAATTCCCCAAAACCCCCAAAAAATTCCCCAAAAAGCCCCCTAAAATTACCCAAACCCCCCCCAAAAAAATCCCGAAAAACCCCCTAGAAACACCCCAAAAAAACCCCCCAAAATCACCATAAGCTGGCAGCCAAAGGTGAAAAAAAACCACCCAAAAATCCCCAAAAATATCTCCAAAAAATCCCAAAACAATTCCAAAAAAATTCCCCTAAAAAAGTCCCCAAAGCTCCCCAAAATAACAAAAAAAAACCCTAAAAATCCCCAAAATACCACCCAAAACCATCCCAAAAATATCCCCCTAAAAACCCCCAAAAATTACCAAAAAAATACACCAAACATTCCCCATAAAAATCCCTCAAAAAATCCCCAAAAATCCCTAAAAATTACCAAAAATATCCCCCCAAAAAACCCCAAAAAATCACCTGGACCTGGCCACTAAAAGGGAGGAAAAAACCCCAGAAAACAGCCAAAAACACCCTAAAAATATCCCCCAAAAATATCCCCAGAACATTTCCAAAAATCCCTCAAAGAACCCCAAAACCACTCAAAAAATATACCCAAAAAATTACCAAAATTACCCCAAAAATTATCAAAAAACCACCTGGAGCTGGCAGGAAAAGGAGGGAAGATAACCCCAAAAACTACCCAAAAAACACCCAAAAACTCCCAAAAAATATCCAGAAAAATTACCAAAAAATCCTAAAACACTCCCCCCAAAAATCCCTAAAAATTACCAAAAATATCCTCAAAAACCCCCCAAAAATCCCAAAAATATCCCCAAAAATTGCCAAAAACCCGAAAAAAATTCACCCCCTCAAAAATCTTCAAAAATTACCAAAAATATCGCCCCAAAAAAACCCCAAAACCACGTGGAAATCGTGGACGAAGGAAAGAAAAAACTCCCAAAAATCCTCCCAAAAAAATCCTAAAAAAATCCCCAAAAATTAAAAAAAAAAAAAAAAAAAAATCCCCCAAATATCCCCCAAATAAATCCCAAAACGCCCAAAAAATCTCCCAAATATTCCCCAAAAAACCTCAAAAAAAGCCCAAAAAACATCCCAGAAGTGTCCCCAAAAATTACCAAAAGCCCAAAAATAATTTAAAAAAAAAATCCCCAAAAATTTTACAAAATATTCCCCAAAAAAATCCCAAAAATCAGCGGCAGCTGGGGTCCAAAGGGGAGGAAGAACCCAAAAAAACTACCCAAAAACCCCAAAAAATTACAAAAAAAAATACCAAAAAAATCGCCAAAAATTAAAAAAAAAATAAAAAAAAAAAAATCCCCAGAAAAATCGCCCCAAAAAACTTACCAAAACCATCCAAAAATCCCAAAAAATCCCCCCAAAAACCCCAAAAAAACCATCCCAAAAATATCCCCAAAAATCCAAAAAAGTTTTCCCAAAAATACCCCAAAATCAACCCCAAAAATCCCCCAAAAATTACCAAAAATATTTTCTGAAAGAATTCCCAAAAAAGTTCCAAAAACCCACCAAAAATCCCCCAAAAATCCCCAAAAATCCCCAAAAAAGTCCCATAAAATCCTAAAAAAGCCCAAATTTTAAAAAATCCTCATAAATATTCCCAAAAATTTCCCTAAAACCCGAAAAAAATTCCCTAAAACCCCAAAAAATTCCCTCCAAAAAATCCCAAAAAAATCCAAAAAATTACCACAAAACCCCCCAAAATTACCAAAATCCAAAAAAATTCCCAAAAAATTACCAGAAATATCCTCAAAAAAAACCCCCAAAAATCACCTGGAGCTGGAGGCCAAAGGTAAGTAAAAAACCCCCAAAAAACGCAAAAAAATCACCTGGACCTGGCCACTAAAAGTGAGGAAAAAACCCCAAAAAACAGCCAAAAACACCCTGAAAATATCCCCCAAAAATATCCCCAAAAGTTACCAAAAACCCCCAAAAAACGCCAAAACTATCCAAAAAACATACCCTAAAAATTACCAAAACCCCTCCCAAAAATTATCAAAAAACCACCTGGAGCTGGCAGGCAAAGGAGAGAAAATAACCCCAAAAACTACCCAAAAATTACCAAAAAACCAAAAAAATTCCCCAAAAAAATCCCTAAAAATTACCAAAAATATCCTCAAAAAACCCCCCAAAACCACATGGAGCTGGCGGACAAAGGTAAGAAAAAAACGCCCAAAAAATCCCGAAAAATACCCCAAAAATTCCCTAAAAAATACTCAAAAAATTAAAAAAAAAAAAAATCCCCAAAGAACTCCCACAAATATTCCCAAGAACGCAAAAAAATCCCCCCAAAAAATCCGCAAAAATCCTCAAAAAACCCCCCCAAAAATTATCCCAAAAATATCCCCCAAAAATCCCCCAAAAACCCAAAAACAATTCTTAAAATATATCCCAAAAAAATCCCCAAAAACTTTAAAAAATATCTCCCCAAAAAATCGCAAAAATCAGCTACACATGGCGGCCAAAGGGGAGAAAGAACCTCAAAAAACTACCTTAAAACCCCCCAAAATTACCATAAAAATCTCAAAAAAATCCCCAAAAATTAAAAAAAAAAAAAAAAAAAAAAAAAAAATCCACAAAAACATCCCCAAAAAAAAATCCCCAAAAAATTCCCAAAAAATCCCCCCAAAAATTCCAAAATATCCACCTAAAAATTCCAAAAAACCCCCCAAAAATAATCCCAAAAATATCCCAATAAATTACCAAAATCCCCCAAAATATTTCCCCAAAAACATCCCCAAAAGGAACCCCAAAAACCACCTGGAGCTGGCAGCCAAAGGTAAAAAAAAACCCCAAAAATACCCCCCAAAATACCCCAAAAATTACTAAAAAAATCCCCAAATAACCTCAAAAAAAACCCCAAAAACCATCCCAAAATATCTCCAAAAATTACCAAAAGCCCAAAAATAATTCCCAAAAAAAATCTCCAAAAATGAGCTGGACCTAGCATCCAAAGGGGAGAAAAAAGCCCAAAAAACCACCCAAAATTCTCCCAAAAATTACCAAAAAAATTGCCACCAAAAATCAGAAAAAAATCTCCAAAAAAATCCCCCCAAAAAATCCCCAAAACCCTCCAAAAATCCCCAAAAATCCCCAAAAAAATCCCCAAAAAATTAAAAAAAAACCCAAAAGACATCTTAAAAACATCCCTAAAAATTACCAAAAAAAAAAAAAATAAAAAAATAAAAATAAATAAAAAAATCCCAAAATTACCAAAAATCCCCAAAGAAATCCCCCAAAATTTACCAAAATCCCTACAAATCACCTAGAGCTGGCGGCCAAAGGTGAGAAAAAAAACCCAAAAAAACCCCCAAAAACCATCCAAAAAAAATCCCCAAAAATTCCCAAAACTCAGCAATAATCCCAAAAAATCACCCCAAAAAAACTCCAAAAAAAATCCCAAAAATATCCCCCAAAATCCCCAAAAAATCCCAAAGAAATCCCGCCCAAAAAATACCCCAAAATTTAAAAAAATATCCCCCCAAAAAATCCCAAAAATCAGCTGGAGCTGGCCGCCAAATGGGAGAAAAAAACCCAAAAAAATACCAAAAAAAAACCCGAAAAAATTACAAATAAAAATCTCAAAAAAATTCCCAAAAATTGCAAAAAAAATTCCCCAAAATAATCCTTCCAAATTTTCACAAAAACCACCCAAAATCCCAAGTACTCCCTGAAAAACGCCCAAAGAAATTCCAAAGGAACCCAAGAAACCTCCCAAAAATATCCCCCAAAATTACCAAAAACCCAAAACTAATTCCCAAAAAAAATCCCCAAATAGTTTAAAAAAAATCTCCCAAAAAAATCCCAAAAATCAGCTGGAGCTAGCGGCCAAAGGGGAGAAAGAACTCCAAAAAACGACCTAAAAACCCTTCGAAAATAACTAAAAAAAAAATCTCCAAAAAATCGCCAAAAATTAAAAAAAAAACAAAACAAAACAAACAAAAAAATTCCCCCAAAAATTCCCAAAAGCCCACCAGACATCCCAAAAAATGCCCCCGAAAATTAAAAAAAAAAAAACCTCAAAAAACCCCAAAAAACCATCCCAAAAATATCCCCAAAAATTACCAAAATCCCAAAAAAAATTCTTCCAATAAAGTTCTCCCAAAAAATCTCAAAAAATTACCAAAAATATCCCCAAAAGAAACACCAAAAACCACTTGGAGCTGGAAGCCAAAGGTAAGGAAAAAAAAACCAAAAAAATCCCAAAAATACCCCAAGAATAGCCCCCAAAAACTCCTCTAAATTTACCAAAACCCCCAAAAATATCCCAAAAAAATCCACTAGAAACATCCCAAAAAATCCCCCAAAATCCCCATAACCTGGCAGCCAAAGGAGTAAAAAAAGACCAAAAAACACCCCAAAAATGTCCACAAAAATTACCAAAATCCCAAAAAAAATTCCCCAAAAAACTCCGCAAAAAATCCCCAAAACTTCCAAAAAAAATCCTCAAAAAATCCCCAAAAGCTTCCAAAAAAATTCCCCAAAAAACCCCCTAACATTAACAAAGCCACCAAAAAATTCCCAAAAACCCCCCTAGAAACACCCTAAAATAACCTCTAAAAGTCACCACAACCTGGCAGCCAAAGGTGAAAAAAGCCCCAAAAACACCGCAAAAATATCTCCAAAAATCCCCAAAAAAACGCCAAAAATATCCTCAGAAATCCCAAAAATATTCCCAAAAACATCCAAAAAATACCCCCATAAATATCCCCAAAAAATTCCCAAAATCCCGAAAAAAATTTCCCTAAAACCCCAAAAAGATTCTCAAAAAATTTCCCTCAAAAAATCCCAAAAATTACCAAACCCCCCCCTCCCAAAATTACCAAAAATCCTGAAAAAAAAAATCCCAAAAAAATCCCCCAAAATTATCAAAAATATTCCCCCAAAAAAGCTCCAAAAATTAGCTGGACCAGGTGGCCAAAGTGAGAAAAAGACCCCAAAAAACTAGTCAGAAATACCCCAAAAATATCCCAAAAAATTAATAAAAATGGCTCAAAATTATGCCCCTTTCACGCCACTGGTAGAAATGGCACAGTACCAAAAAAACCTGTACCTGTTCCGTTTTCAGACTGAAGCAACAGGATATTCCTGGCTTCTAGTGCAGCAGGGAAGGGAAAGGTTTGGGTAATCCCGTCTTCATTTAAAGATTTCTTCATGAAAGCCATCACTGCCCTCGACCGGGACATCCACCACACCCAGGGCATCTAAAATATGAAGAAAAAAATCTAAGCAGAGGATCCAGACTAGCAGGAAAAACAGCAGGGTAGAATGCACCACTCCAAGAATACAAGGCATCTTTTAAATTTATATTAAAAAAAAAAAAAAAAAAAAAAAAAAAGAAAGCCGCCTTTGTCACACAATAGAACGTTAAGTGCAACACAAACATCCCAGCTGAACCTTCACTCTGTCTTTCAATGCTGCTGTCCGGCACAAAGAAGCTGCGGCTGCTGCTGGATCCCTGCAAGTGTCCAAATCCAGGTGGGACACCGGGGCTCGGAGCACCCGGGGCTGCTGAAAGGTGTCCCTGTTCATGGCAGGAGGGGAACTGGGCGAGCTTTAAGGAGCCTTCCCACCCAAACCACTCCGGGATTTGCTGAGGCTCTGAAAGGAGCTGAGCTGCTGCAGGGAGAGATGTCCTCCCGTGGGCACGGGGAGCTGCCTTGGCACGGGACGGGAGCGCCCCCGGCCCTGCCTTCTCCTGCTTGAAAATATCACCTGGAGCCCCGGCTCAGGGGGGCTAAATCAGCTGGACTCCAGGCAGCTCTGTCAGCTGCCCCCAGGGACATGGGTGGGGCTGGGGGATGAGGGCTTTAAATAGCCAATTCTTTGGAACAGATGCCTGTCCCTGTCCCGAAGCTGCTGAGCTTCCTTGGACGCTCTGCCCGTTCCTGGCACAGCTGGCGTTCAAGGGGCAGCTCTGCACGGGAATATCCACCCTCCGTGAGGCACTGTGAGGGTATGGCAGCAGGAACTGAGCAGGGAATTGGGGGCTTCACTCTCTCTTGTTCTTCTTTTTCTTTTTTGAAATGAATACTCAATATTTATGTAATATCTCTTACTCAGTCCCTCTCCCTGTTCTGTCCTACTTTTTGCCTCTCTCTCTGTCTCACTTGCTGCCTGCATCTTTATTTCTCCTTTCTTCCTCTCCTTGTCCCTCAGTCCTGCACCGTGACTGTGTTTCTTTGTCCCTGTCACTGTCCCTTTGCCTGTACCTGTGTGCACCTGCTGCCCAGTGCTCCTCCCTGACCGTCCCCTCTCTTGGTGAGCCTCTGTCCTGCTGGCCGTGCCTCTCTGTCTCCGTCCCTGTGCTGCTCCTTGGCCGCGTTTGCCCGCCCCGGCACGTGCCGCGGTCGATTCCTCTGCGGGTTCTTGTTTCCCTCTTTGTATCCCTCAGTCCTTGCTGCGTGTTTGGCACCGTGTTTCGTTCTGCGTCCTTCTGCGTGCCTCGCTCGTGTTCCTGTTTTATTCTGTGTGGCTCTGTGGAGCTCCCCGTGCCGGTGGTTCCCACGGGTGTGTCCCATTTGCTGTCCCTGTTCTTTTTTAATCCCTCTCTGTGTGCGGCCCATTCACCATCCCAGGTGTTTTTTGGGTTTTTTTTCCATTTCATCCTGCGCCTTGATCTTAGTTTTCTTGCTGTGTCCTCTCTGCTGGTGCTTCCTCTTCTGCCCCTTGTTGCCTGTGTCTGCGGGGCTGAGAAGGAACTTCAGCCCTTCTGGGGGCTGTCCCCCACTTCCTTGCGTGAGCAGAGTCCCTTTTTGGGGGGATGGACCGTGGGAAGGGTTCGAATAAAGTGCCGTGCTCCTGCCCGAGGCAGTTGTAGTTGTTCTGTGCCTTCTTTGGAGGGTGAGGAAAAAAGGCTGAGGGGGACAGGGGGTGGAGACTCGGGGGCTCCCGTGTCCTTTGGGGCACCCCAAGGTCCCGAGGAGAGGGAGCCACGCTGCGGTGAAGGAGCAGCTGAGTGGGGAATGGGGGGGCGGTGCCGGGTGCCGTCCCCCAGAGGGACCCAAGAGTGCCAGAACATTCACAGGGAGGGCTGGGTGTAGAAGGCAGGAAAATATAAATATAAAAAATACCTAACTACAGCTTAAATAAATGTTTTATTTGGTTAGAGAAGGGTTTCTTAATAGATAATCTAAATATAAAATAAAAATAATAGAAAAATAAAAATATATTTATATAAATATAAAATATATACAAATAGAAGTAACAACTTTATATTAAATATATAAATAATGCAAATATATAGTGTATGAATATAAATTATATATATATGAGATTAGAAATACGCAAATAATATAGTTTAAAATAAATGGGTTTTTTTTGGTTTTATTTGGTAAAGGCAGGTTTTTTTATAATTAATATAAGCAAAATAAATACACAAATGTACAATAAGTTTATAAAGACATAAAAGTAGAAGTATTTGTGCATACATGAATATATGGAAGTAAATACATAAATATATAGATCAATATAAATGTAGGATATAAATAATATATACTTCTGGTATAATATATTTATAATATAGATACATTGATTGCAGACATACAAATGAAAGATATAAATAGAAACATTTAAATATAGTTTAAAATAAAGGGGTTTTTTGTTTGTATTTGGGTAAAGGTGGGGCTTTTAAATAAAATTTGAAACATACACATATATAATATATAAAGATATATGCATAAAATAGAAATGAATTTTAACAATATAAATATTATGTGTACAATAAATAATAAAAATAATATTGTATATATGTTATAATGCAACCTTAATTGAAAATATAAAATGTGTATAGATTGGGAATGTGAATATAAATTAAATATTAATAGATTTTTATTCAAAGGGGTTTTTTTATTGTTTGCTTTTAGTTTTGGTCGGGGTGTTTTGGGGGCATTCTTTTAGGAGGATTTTTTGAAGGGATGGGACTCGTTGCTTTTTGCCTTCGCTTCTCTCTCTGTCCCCAAAGCGCCGCAGCCCCGGGCTGAGCTCGGCGCAGTGCTGCCGCCTTGTGGACACAGCGCGGTACTGCAGCCAGCCCCCGAGCCGGCAATGGCAGTGCTGCCGCCTTGTGGACACAGCGCGGTACTGCAGCCAGCCCCCGAGCCGGCAATGGCAGTGCTGCCGCCTTGTGGATACAGCGCGGTACTGCAGCCAGCCCCCGAGCCGGCAATGGCAGTGCTGCCGCCTTGTGGGCACAGCGCGGTACTGCAGCCAGCCCCCGAGCCGGCAATGGCAGTGCTGCCGCCTTGTGGACACAGCGCGGTACGCAGCCAGCCCCCGAGCCGGCAATGGCAGTGCTGCCGCCTTGTGGACACAGCGCGGTACTGCAGCCAGCCCCCGAGCCGGCAATGGCAGTGCTGCCGCCTTGTGGACACAGCGCGGTACTGCAGCCAGCCCCCGAGCCGGCAATGGCAGTGCTGCCGCCTTGTGGGCACAGCGCGGTACTGCAGCCAGCCCCGAGCCGGCAATGGCAGTGCTGCCGCCTTGTGGGCACAGCGCGGTACTGCTGCCAGCCCCCGAGCCGGCAATGGCAGTGCTGCCGCCTTGTGGACACAGCGCGGTACTGCAGCCAGCCCCCGAGCCGGCAATGGCAGTGCTGCCGCCTTGTGGACACAGCGCGGTACTGCTGCCAGCCCCCGAGCCGGCAATGGCAGTGCTGCCGCCTTGTGGACACAGCGCGGTACTGCAGCCAGCCCCCGAGCCGGCAATGGCAGTGCTGCCGCCTTGTGGGCACAGCGCGGTACTGCTGCCAGCCCCCGAGCCGGCAATGGCAGTGCTGCCGCCTTGTGGGCACAGCGCGGTACTGCAGCCGCCGCCGCTCCGGCGCCCTGGCAGCGCTGCCGTCCTGTGGGCACAGCGCAGTGCTGCGCGCGTGCCCTTCCGATGATGGGAGCGAGCGCGTGCCGGGACGCTGCCCTGTAGGACTGCCGCCACGCTGCGGAAGTGGCCTCTGCCAGTACTAGAGATGGCGGCCGAGAAGGGCGGAAGTGACGTCTTGCCACTCTCAAGATGGCGGTTTGGCCGGCACTCGTCTGACCTTCTATATATGGCGGCAGTTCCGGGTACCACAACAAAGATGGCAGCCGGGCCGGAAGTGGCCTCTGCCAGTACTAGAGATGGCGGCCGAGAAGGGCGGAAGTGACGTCTTGCCACTCTCAAGATGGCGGTTTGACCGGCACTCGTTTGACCTTCTATATATGGCGGCAGAAAGGGCGGGAAAATCAAGGACCCCAGGCTGTTTTGTGGGCTGCCTGCCCGCGACGCCGACACGGATCCCCGCGGCGCGATTTTCTGCGGCGTTTCCGAGAGTGCGGACACGGGCTGTGGGCTCAGCAGCGCCGCGGGCGCGCGGGAAACGGGCAGGCGCCGACAGGCGGCTGCGGGCAGACGCCTTTCCCTGCCGGGGTCCTGTACTGCCGGGGGCGGCACCGAAGGCGGTCCCGGGGGCGGTACCAAGGGCGGAACCAGGGGCGGTACCAAGGGCGGCAGCGGCGGCGGTACCCACGGCGGTACCGGGGGCGGTACCGGGCGGGGGTCCAGGTGCGGGGCCGTGAGGTGGTCCAGGGGCGGGGCCGGGCCCGGCACAGGTGCGCGGGGTCTCGGTGCGGCTGCGCGGGGCGTGGCCGAGGTGATTGAACTCCAGGTAATTGGCTCGGCCCCCATTTGCTCAGGCTGAGCTCCTTTGGGTCGGTGGCTGCGTTGGAGCTCCGCGCACAGGGACAGGTTGGATTTCTGCTTTCCTTCCTCTCAAACCCTCTCCCCCTCCTCCTCGTGTTCCCCTTCTTTTTCTGCCTTTCCCGCCTTTCTCTCTCCTCCTCAAACCGACTCTTTCCCTCCCCTTTCGGCCTCTCCTCCTGTTTCTCTCTCTACCTTTCCTCCCTCCTCCCCGTGTTCCTTTTCTTTTCTTTCTCCCCCAACCTGTCCCCCCCATTCTCCCTCTCCTGTCCCTACCCCGCTCCCCTCTCCTGTTCCCCTCCTGGGTCCCCCGTCCCTCTCCGCCCCCGGCCTTTCCCTCCCCGTCCCGCTTCCCTCCGCAGCCCGAGCCCTCCCTGCTCCTCTCATCCCTGTGTCCCTGCTCTCCGTCCCTTCTCCCCTGGCTGTTTCCCGCTGTTCCCCACCATCCGCCCCCCATACCTATACACACCCTACCCTACCCTGTTCTATTCCTTTCTCCTCCTGCGCCTGCTTCTACCCTTCCTTCTCCCCAACCCTGGGCCCCCCGTTCCCTCTCCCTGCTCCCATTCCCCTCATTCAATCCTCCCCTCCTTCCTCCACCCTCCCATTCCCTTCCCACCACACCTGTCCCTGTTCCCTCTCCCTGCTCCCGTTCCCCCCCCCCCCCCCAATTCCGCCTCCCCTCCTTCCTCCGCTCTCCCATTCCCCCCCCCCAGCGCCCCTTCCCCTGTCCCCGCTGCCCCGCACACCCCGGCGCCCCCCGCCCTCGGTCCTTGGTCACCCACCCCGACCGCCCCGTCTGCCCCCCCATTCCCATCCTCCGTGCCCGCTTTTCCTCTTTCCCCCGCCCCGCGGGGGTCGGGACGCCGCATAATAAAGGCCGTAGAGCCGGAGCGGCTGGACCCGGCCGGGCGCGGGGGCCGCCGTGCCAGCCCTGGAGCCCCAAATCCCGGCGCTCCCGGTGCCCCCGTCCCGCGGAGGCCCCGCAGCCCTGAGCGCGGAGCAGCGCCCGGCTCCCCGTTCCCGTGCGCGCACAGCCCCGGGGCTGCTGCCCGCGCACCCCTGCGGAACGAGCGGGGCTGGGGCGCGGGAGGAGCCGCTCGGCGGGGCCGGGCACGGTGCCGCTCGGGCTGTTTCTCATTCACCTGCCAGATGGGATGCTCCCCCTCTCCCTTGCTTTGCAACTCCAAGAAGCTCTGCGATGGCAAAACCTCTTTTATTAAAACTCGGCTGCGGCTTTTCCCCTTTGCTTCCGGGTCACAGGATATACTGGGATTGAGAGGGTTCCTAAAATCCGACTCTCGAGGACACGGCCCGTGGGAGATTTGAACTCACAACCTTGGCACTACCTGGACTGTGCTCCGACTGACTGAGCCCTCTGCATCACAGGTATGAAACTCCCAAGGATGGGAATCATTGGCTGCACAAGAGCAAGCTGCACAGAGGTCTCAGTGCTTCCCACTCAGTGCCAGCAATGCTCCTTGTTGTTTCTGTGTGTCCCAGCTGCGGGGAACGGGGGGCAGGAGGAGGCCAGGAGTCCCCGAAAGGCATCCAGCACCTCTTGTCCTTGGGCCCTCGGGGCAGGGGCTGTGCCTGCAGCGTCCTGCCCGTGCCGAGCGCACGGCCCGGGATGGGCGCTGGGTGCCCGACCGGCGCTGGCACGGACACGGCTCAAGGGCTGCCCATGGCTCCCGGGCCAGGGGCTGCTCTGAGCAGGCTCCTGGAGATGCTTCAGCCTGGATACAGGCCACTGACAGCCCAAAAGCAGCCCAAGGAGCAGCTGGCGTGTCCTGGTGATGGTGGCACGGGCTGCGTGCAGAGGGGCTCAGACAGCAATTCCTGGTTCCAGCCTCCCAGAGCTCCCAGGCAGCTGCCAGGTATGTCCTGTCCACCCCAATTGCCTTCCCTTCCCTTCCCTTCCCTGCCGGTCCCTTCCCTTCCCTTCCCTTCCCTTCCCTTCCCTTCCCTTCCCTTCCCTTCCCTTCCCTTCCCTTCCCTTCCCTTCCCTTCCCTTCCCTTCCCGCCTGAGGCCTCGTTCAGCAGCAGCACTAAAGCCAAGGCAGTCTTCCCTCACAGCTATTAAATGCCAACCGACAGCCTGCAGAGATGCCTTCAAATCAAAGGTTCAGGTGGGATGAAGTTTTGTTTGGACGAAGGTGGGAGTTTCCAGGGAGCCAGCTGGAAGTGCAGAAGGGATGGAAAGCTTTCCCAGGTGGGTCCCACTGGAGGTGTGCTGGAGGCAGGGATGTGCACCCTTTGCTGAGGGAAAAGAACTTGCTGAGGCTCTGAAAGGAGCTGAGCTGCTGCAGGGAGAGATGTCCTCCCGTGGGCACGGGGAGCTGCCTTGGCACGGGACGGGAGCGCCCCCGGCCCTGCCTTCTCCTGCTTGATGGAGCCCCGGCTCAGGGGGGCTAAATCAGCTGAACTCCAGGCAGCTCTGTCAGCTGCCCCCCAGGGACATGGGCGGGGCTGGGGGATGAGGGCTTTAAATAGCCAATTCTTTGGAACAGATGCCTGTCCCTGTCCCGATGCTGCTGAGCTTCCTTGCACGCTCTGCCCGTTCCTGGCAGAGCTGGCGTTCAAGGGGCAGCTCTGCACGGGAATATCCACCCTCCGTGAGGCACCGTGAGGGTATGGCAGCAGGAACTGAGCAGGGAATTGGGGGCTGTGGGATAATTCACGGGAACTAGCAAAGCTGACAGTGAGCCCCGAGTCTGGGCCCTGCACAGAGAACAATCTTTGTGCTGCCCTGTCAGCTCAACCCCCGGGCTGGGAAGTTTTGGGAGTCAAATGTATGGAATTGTACAAATCACAGCAACTGGGCTGTGATCACCCAGAGGGACAATCCAAGTCCCAGATGATTCCTCCACAATCCAATCTGGGGATTTTAAAGCCCTCATGGTGGCCCTGTGCCTGCCAGGAGCTCTGACTGTGCTTTTCCTTTCCTACCAGCTCCTGAGCAGTGTCAGGGCCACCATGAGGGCTTTGAAATCCAGACAGACCCCAAATCCCACACAGTGACTAATACGAATGAAGAACTGCACTGTTCTCATCAGAAGCTCAAAACTCTTGTTTCTGAATTTTATGACAGCAATGTAATGGAATCCCACGAGCCTCATTAATGCTTTTCGTTTCATTCTTACGTATTTTTAATCCCTCATTTGGCAGCTGGTAAAACTTATCCTGGAATTCAGAAGCAGGGCTGGCTCTGACCTTCACCTCTGGTCCCACTTTGTGCAAACACCACTTGTGCCAGGGTGAACAGATGGCGTGGCCCGTGCCCACTGCCTGGGATTCACCCAACCAAAACCAAGAGCAAGTGCTGGTAGGGCTTTAAGAACTGGAAATAACTTGGAAACAAAATAATTCACCTTTTTCTTCTGGTTCTTTATTTTTTTCTTCCAGGTGCTGGACTTGCCTCTGTGGATGTGTGCTGAGCTCTCACTACAGGGGACTGTGAGGCCTGACTGGCTGTGAGTTTGTGTTCTTCTCACTGGGAATCAGAAATGATCATTAATTAGACCACCAAAATCTTTTCTGAAACCTTTCCCCTTTCCTGATAAGTCTTGTCTTTCTGCCTTTAACTCTACAGCTGTTCCCTGACGTGATTTCCCCTGCCTCACTTCTGTGCAGCTCCTAGCTGGGGAAAACTGGGATAACTTAGAGGGGACAGAGGTGAAACTTTTAGCTGGATTTTTCTAAAATTTTCTAATGATACTGAAATTATTTCCAATTGCCCCAGTGAGAAGAACACCAACTTGCAGGCATCAAAAGCTCCAAACTCGTTTAATTGAGGCAGGTCCAAGGAAAAGCCCAGCCATGCCAGGCTGAGGCTGGAGCCTGCTCATAATTCATTGTTGGTGTCTGCTGCAGTCTAGGAATAGCTGTCTCATTTGTCACTTGCTTGATCTGCTTTTATATCCCTGATTCAAATGGAGTTAGGCAAACTTCATGTTTGCTATTAGGCTATGAAGAAGCCTATTGTAACCAGCATATGCTTTTCTTAGATGGAAATGTGCATGCAAAATACAAAGAGCTTTGATACTGAGATTTTTTTTTTCCCCTCCTGAGGTTCAAGTATTTTATCATTTTAATAGCATTCCATTTTCCTGTTGCACCCATTTTTAGAGTGCATCTTTTGTATTAGCTCTGAGTACCATAATTCCTTCCAAATTCCTGTGGCACTATTACCATAACTACACAATTAGCTACAGCTGGATGTAGCAGAGGTGAACACTAAATAGTTTTGTTGGCAGGAGGCCCAGTGTCTTTTAACCCAGACACCTTCTTTACTGACGCCTGGTTTGTTACTCTGCTTTAGGGAGTATGGGGAACTTCAGATACACAAAGAAGAGAATTTAAAAGTTATAATTGTACAAGTTTGTTATGCAAAAAGGTGCTGAAGGTGCTGTGGATTTGTTTTGGATTGTTATTTGTGGGTTTTTTGTTTGTTTTCTTTTGGGTTTCTTTGTGGTTGTTTTTGGTGGTGTTTCTTTTTTTTTTTTTCCCCTAGAGTTTTTTTTTTTTCCTTCCCTTCCCTTCCCCTAGCTTGAAGAAACTGGAAGAAGGAATTTGGATGTATAAAAACAAGCTGAGAAGAGCATCAGTGTGTTCACTGGCAGCACGGGCTGGGATGAGGGCTGAGCAGGACCCAAGCTGCAGCACTTCAACCATTCAGCTTTCACCTCGTGTTTTATCACGGCCTTTATGAGACAGATGTGAATCGATGAGTCCCAGGCCGAGCCGTGCCCGTGCCCTGTTCTGTCGGAGCTGGTGCTTTCCTGACAGGTTCAGCAGCCACACTCTGTAATAAATAGTCCTGGGTCTGCTGCTGTTCCTCTTCCAGCTTTATATTCAATTTTCCACCCCTTCTCTCCTCTCTGTCCGCTGTGTCTTTTGTGTTCCTTTCTTGGCCTGTGTGCTCCCCATCCCATTCCCTTTCACTGCTTCACTCTCTCTTGTTCTTCTTTTTCTTTTTTGAAATGAATACTCAATATTTATGTAATCTCTCTTACTCAATCCCTCTCCCTGTTCTGTCCTACTTTTTGCCTCTCTCTCTGTCTCACTTGCTGCCTGCATCTTTATTTCTCCTTTCTTCCTCTCCTTGTCCCTCAGTCCTGCACCGTGACTGTGTTTCTTTGTCCCTGTCACTGTCCCTTTGCCTGTACCTGTGTGCACCTGCTGCCCAGTGCTCCTCCCTGACCGTCCCCTCTCTTGGTGAGCCTCTGTCCTGCTGGCCTGTGCCTCTCTGTCTCCGTCCCTGTGCTGCTCCTTGGCCGCGTTTGCCCGCCCCGGCACGTGCCGCGGTCGATTCCTCTGCGGGTTCTTGTTTCCCTCTTTGTATCCCTCAGTCCTTGCTGCGTGTTTGGCACCGTGTTTCGTTCTGCGTCCTTCTCCGTGCCTCGCTCGTGTTCCTGTTTTATTCTGTGTGGCTCTGTGGAGCTCCCCGTGCCGGTGGTTCCCACGGGTGTGTCCCATTTGCTGTCCCTGTTCTTTTTTAATCCCTCTCTGTGTGCGGCCCATTCACCATCCCAGGTGTTTTTGGATTTTTTGTTTTTTTCCATTTCATCCTGCGCCTTGATCTTAGTTTTCTTGCTGTGTCCTCTCGGCTGGTGCTTCCTCTTCTGCCCCTTGTTGCCTGTGTCTGCGGGGCTGAGAAGGAACTTCAGCCCTTCTGGGGGCTGTCCCCCACTTCCTTGCGTGAGCAGAGTCCCTTTTTGGGGGGATGGACCGTGGGAAGGGTTCGAATAAAGTGCCGTGCTCCTGCCCGAGGCAGTTGTAGTTGTTCTGTGCCTTCTTTGGGGGTGAGGAAAAAAGGCTGAGGGGGGCAGGGGGTGGAGACTCGGGGGCTCCCGTGTCCTTTGGGGCACCCCAAGGTCCCGAGGAGAGGGAGCCACGCTGCGGTGAAGGAGCAGGTGAGTGGGGAGTGGGGGGGCGGTGCCCGGTGCCGTCCCCCAGAGGGACCCAAGAGTGCCAGAACATTCACAGGGAGGGCTGGGTGTAGAAGGCAGGAAAATATAAATATAAAAAATACCTAACTACAGCTTAAATAAATGTTTTATTTGGTTAGAGAAGAGTTTTTTAATAGATAATCTAAATATAAAATAAAAATAATAGAAAAATAAAAATATATTTATATAAATATAAAATATATACAAATAGAAGTAACAACTTTATATTAAATATATGAATAATGCAAATATATAGTGTATGAATATAAATTATATATATATGAGATTAGAAATACGCAAATAATATAGTTTAAAAGTAAATGGGTTTTTTTTGGTTTTATTTGGTAAAGGCGGGTTTTTTTATAATTAATATAAGCAAAATAAATACACAAATGTACAATAAGTTTATAAAGACATAAAAGTAGAAGTATTTGTGCATACATGAATGTATGGAAGTAAATACATAAATATATAGATCAATATAAATGTAGGATATAAATAATATATACTTCTGGTATAATATATTTATAATATAGATACATTGATTGCAGACATACAAATGAAAGATATAAATAGAAACATTTAAATATAGTTTAAAATAAAGGGGTTTTTTGTTTGTATTTGGGTAAAGGTGGGGCTTTTAAATAAAATTTGAAACATACACATATATAATATATAAAGATATATGCATAAAATAGAAATGAATTTTAACAATATAAATATTATGTGTACAATAAATAATAAAAATAATATTGTATATATGTTATAATGCAACCTTAATTGAAAATATAAAATGTGTATAGATTGGGAATGTGAATATAAATTAAATATTAATAGATTTTTATTCAAAGGGGTTTTTTTATTGTTTGCTTTTAGTTTTGGTCGGGGTGTTTTGGGGGCATTCCTTTAGGAGGATTTTTTGAAGGGATGGGACTCGTTGCTTTTTGCCTTCGCTTCTCTCTCTGTCCCCAAAGCGCCGCAGCCCCGGGCTGAGCTCGGCGCAGTGCTGCCGCCTTGTGGACACAGCGCGGTACTGCAGCCAGCCCCCGAGCCGGCAATGGCAGTGCTGCCGCCTTGTGGACACAGCGCGGTACTGCAGCCAGCCCCCGAACCGGCAATGGCAGTGCTGCCGCCTTGTGGACACAGCGCGGTACTGCAGCCAGCCCCCGAGCCGGCAATGGCAGTGCTGCCGCCTTGTGGACACAGCGCGGTACTGCAGCCAGCCCCCGAGCCGGCAATGGCAGTGCTGCCGCCTTGTGGACACAGCGCGGTACTGCAGCCAGCCCCGAGCCGGCAATGGCAGTGCTGCCGCCTTGTGGACACAGCGCGGTACTGCAGCCAGCCCCCGAGCCGGCAATGGCAGTGCTGCCGCCTTGTGGGCACAGCGCGGTACTGCAGCCAGCCCCCGAGCCGGCAATGGCAGTGCTGCCGCCTTGTGGGCACAGCGCGGTACTGCAGCCAGCCCCGAGCCGGCAATAGCAGTGCTGCCGCCTTGTGGACACAGCGCGGTACTGCAGCCAGCCCCCGAGCCGGCAATGGCAGTGCTGCTGCCTTGTGGGCACAGCGCGGTACTGCAGCCAGCCCCGAGCCGGCAATGGCAGTGCTGCCGTCTTGTGGACACAGCGCGGTACTGCAGCCAGCCCCCGAGCCGGCAATGGCAGTGCTGCCGCCTTGTGGGCACAGCGCGGTACTGCAGCCGCCCCCGAGCCGGCAATGGCAGTGCTGCCGCCTTGTAGGCACAGCGCGGTACTGCAGCCAGCCCCGAGCCGGCAATGGCAGTGCTGCCGCCTTGTGGACACAGCGCGGTACTGCAGCCAGCCCCCGAGCCGGCAATGGCAGTGCTGCTGCCTTGTGGGCACAGCGCGGTACTGCAGCCAGCCCCGAGCCGGCAATGGCAGTGCTGCCGCCTTGTGGACACAGCGCGGTACTGCAGCCAGCCCCCGAGCCGGCAATGGCAGTGCTGCCGCCTTGTGGGCACAGCGCGGTACTGCAGCCGCCCCCGAGCCGGCAATGGCAGTGCTGCCGCCTTGTAGGCACAGCGCGGTACTGCTGCCAGCCCCCGAGCCGGCAATGGCAGTGCTGCCGCCTTGTGGGCACAGCGCGGTACTGCAGCCGCCGCCGCTCCGGCGCCCTGGCAGCGCTGCCGTCCTGTGGGCACAGCGCAGTGCTGCGCGCGTGCCCTTCCGATGATGGGAGCGAGCGCGTGCCGGGACGCTGCCCTGTAGGACTGCCGCCACGCTGCGGAAGTGGCCTCTGCCAGTACTAGAGATGGCGGCCGAGAAGGGCGGAAGTGACGTCTTGCCACTCTCAAGATGGCGATTTGGCCGGCAATCGTTTGACCTTCTATATATGGCGGCAGTTCCGGGTACCACAACAAAGATGGCAGCCGGGCCGGAAGTGGCCTCTGCCAGTACTAGAGATGGCGGCCGAGAAGGGCGGAAGTGACGTCTTGCCACTCTCAAGATGGCGGTTTGGCCGGCACTCGTCTGACCTTCTATATATGGCGGCAGTTCCGGGTACCACAACAAAGATGGCAGCCGGGCCGGAAGTGGCCTCTGCCAGTACTAGAGATGGCGGCCGAGTAAGGGCGGAAGTGACGTCTTGCCACTCTCAAGATGGCGGTTTGGCCGGCACTCGTTTGACCTTCTATATATGGCGGCAGAAAGGGCGGGAAAATCAAGGACCCCAGGCTGTTTTGTGGGCTGCCTGCCCGCGACGCCGACACCGGATCCCCGCGGCGCGATTTTCTGCGGCGTTTCCGAGAGTGCGGACACGGGCTGTGGGCTCAGCAGGCGCCGCGGGCGCGCGGGAAACGGGCAGGCGCCGACAGGCGGCTGCGGGCAGACGCCTTTCTCTGCCGGGGTCCTGTACTGCCGGGGGCGGCACCGAAGGCGGTCCCGGGGGCGGTACCAAGGGCGGAACCAGGGGCGGTACCAAGGGCGGCAGCGGCGGCGGTACCCACGGCGGTACCGGGGGCGGTACCGGGCGGGGGTCCAGGTGCGGGGCCGTGAGGTGGTCCAGGGGCGGGGCCGGGCCCGGCACAGGTGCGCGGGGTCTCGGTGCGGCTGCGCGGGGCGTGGCCGAGGTGATTGAACTCCAGGTAATTGGCTCGGCCCCCATTTGCTCAGGCTGAGCTCCTTTGGGTCGGTGGCTGCGTTGGAGCTCCGCGCACAGGGACAGGTTGGATTTCTGCTTTCCTTCCTCTCAAACCCTCTCCCCCTCCTCCTCGTGTTCCCCTTCTTTTTCTGCCTTTCCCGCCTTTCTCTCTCCTCCTCAAACCGACTCTTTCCCTCCCCTTTCGGCCTCTCCTCCTGTTTCTCTCTCTACCTTTCCTCCCTCCTCCCCGTGTTCCTTTTCTTTTCTTTCTCCCCCCAACCTGTCCCCCCCATTCTCCCTCTCCTGTCCCTACCCCGCTCCCCTCTCCTGTTCCCCTCCTGGGTCCCCCGTCCCTCTCCGCCCCCGGCCTTTCCCTCCCCGTCCCGCTTCCCTCCGCAGCCCGAGCCCTCCCTGCTCCTCTCATCCCTGTGTCCCTGCTCTCCGTCCCTTCTCCCCTGGCTGTTTCCCGCTGTTCCCCACCATCCGCCCCCCATACCTATACACACCCTACCCTACCCTGTTCTATTCCTTTCTCCTCCTGCTCCTGCTTCTACCCTTCCTTCTCCCCAACCCTGGGCCCCCCGTTCCCTCTCCCTGCTCCCATTCCCCTCATTCAATCCTCCCCTCCTTCCTCCACCCTCCCATTCCCTTCCCACCACACCTGTCCCTGTTCCCTCTCCCTGCTCCCGTTCCCCCCCCCCCAATTCCGCCTCCCCTCCTTCCTCCGCTCTCCCATTCCCCCCCCCCCAGCGCCCCTTCCCCTGTCCCCGCTGCCCCGCACACCCCGGCGCCCCCCGCCCTCGGTCCTTGGTCACCCACCCCGACCGCCCCGTCTGCCCCCCCATTCCCATCCTCCGTGCCCGCTTTTCCTCTTTCCCCCGCCCCGCGGGGGTCGGGGACGCCACATAATAAAGGCCGTAGAGCCGGAGCGGCTGGACCCGGCCGGGCGCGGGGGCCGCCGTGCCAGCCCTGGAGCCCCAAATCCCGGCGCTCCCGGTGCCCCCGTCCCGCGGAGGCCCCGCAGCCCTGAGCGCGGAGCAGCGCCCGGCTCCCCGTTCCCGTGCGCGCACAGCCCCGGGGCTGCTGCCCGCGCACCCCTGCGGAACGAGCGGGGCTGGGGCGCGGGAGGAGCCGCTCGGCGGGGCCGGGCACGGTGCCGCTCGGGCTGTTTCTCATTCACCTGCCAGATGGGATGCTCCCCCTCTCCCTTGCTTTGCAACTCCAAGAAGCTCTGCGATGGCAAAACCTCTTTTATTAAAACTCGGCTGCGGCTTTTCCCCTTTGCTTCCGGGTCACAGGATATACTGGGATTGAGAGGGTTCCTAAAATCCGACTCTCGAGGACACGGCCCGTGGGAGAATTGAACTCACAACCTTGGCACTACCTGGACTGTGCTCCGACTGACTGAGCCCTCTGCATCACAGGTATGAAACTCCCAAGGATGGGAATCATTGGCTGCACAAGAGCAAGCTGCACAGAGGTCTCAGTGCTTCCCACTCAGTGCCAGCAATGCTCCTTGTTGTTTCTGTGTGTCCCAGCTGCGGGGAACGGGGGGCAGGAGGAGGCCAGGAGTCCCCGAAAGGCATCCAGCACCTCTTGTCCTTGGGCCCTCGGGGCAGGGGCTGTGCCTGCAGCGTCCTGCCCGTGCCGAGCGCACGGCCCGGGATGGGCGCTGGGTGCCCGGCCGGCGCTGGCACGGACACGGCTCAAGGGCTGCCCATGGCTCCCGGGCCAGGGGCTGCTCTGAGCAGGCTCCTGGAGATGCTTCAGCCTGGATACAGCCACTGACAGCCCAAAAGCAGCCCAAGGAGCAGCTGGCGTGTCCTGGTGATGGTGGCACGGGCTGCGTGCAGAGGGGCTCAGACAGCAATTCCTGGTTCCAGCCTCCCAGAGCTCCCAGGCAGCTGCCAGGTATGTCCTGTCCACCCCAATTGCCTTGCCTTCCCTTCCCTTCCCTTCCCTTCCCTTCCCTTCCCTTCCCTTCCCTTCCCTTCCCTTCCCTTCCCTTCCCTTCCCTTCCCTTCCCTTCCCTTCCCTTCCCTTCCCGCCTGAGGCCTCGTTCAGCAGCAGCACTAAAGCCAAGGCAGTCTTCCCTCACAGCTATTAAATGCCAACCGACAGCCTGCAGAGATGCCTTCAAATCAAAGGTCAGGTGGGATGAAGTTTTGTTTGGACGAAGGTGGGAGTTTCCAGGGAGCCAGCTGGAAGTGCAGAAGGGATGGAAAGCTTTCCCAGGTGGGTCCCACTGGAGGTGTGCTGGAGGCAGGGATGTGCACCCTTTGCTGAGGGAAAAGAACTTGCTGAGGCTCTGAAAGGAGCTGAGCTGCTGCAGGGAGAGATGTCCTCCCGTGGGCACGGGGAGCTGCCTTGGCACGGGACGGGAGCGCCCCCGGCCCTGCCTTCTCCTGCTTGAAAATATCACCTGGAGCCCCGGCTCAGGGGGGCTAAATCAGCTGGACTCCAGGCAGCTCTGTCAAGCTGCCCCCAGGGACATGGGCGGGGCTGGGGGATGAGGGCTTTAAATAGCCAATTCTTTGGAACAGATGCCTGTCCCTGTCCCGATGCTGCTGAGCTTCCTTGCACGCTCTGCCCGTTCCTGGCAGAGCTGGCGTTCAAGGGGCAGCTCTGCACGGGAATATCCACCCTCCGTGAGGCACCGTGAGGGTATGGCAGCAGGAACTGAGCAGGGACTTGGGGGCTGTGGGATAATTCACGGGAATTGGGGGCTGTGGGATAATTCACGGGAACTAGCAAAGCTGACAGTGAGCCCCGAGTCTGGGCCCTGCACAGAGAACAATCTTTGTGCTGCCCTGTCAGCTCAACCCCCGGGCTGGGAAGTTTTGGGAGTCAAATGTATGGAATTGTACAAATCACAGCAACTGGGCTGTGATCACCCAGAGGGACAATCCAAGTCCCAGATGATTCCTCCACAATCCAATCTGGGGATTTTAAAGCCCTCATGGTGGCCCTGTGCCTGCCAGGAGCTCTGACTGTGCTTTTCCTTTCCTACCAGCTCCTGAGCAGTGTCAGGGCCACCATGAGGGCTTTGAAATCCAGACAGACCCCAAATCCCACACAGTGACTAATACGAATGAAGAACTGCACTGTTCTCATCAGAAGCTCAAAACTCTTGTTTCTGAATTTTATGACAGCAATGTAATGGAATCCCACGAGCCTCATTAATGCTTTTCGTTTCATTCTTACGTATTTTTAATCCCTCATTTGGCAGCTGGTAAAACTTATCCTGGAATTCAGAAGCAGGGCTGGCTCTGACCTTCACCTCTGGTCCCACTTTGTGCAAACACCACTTGTGCCAGGGTGAACAGATGGCGTGGCCCGTGCCCACTGCCTGGGATTCACCCAACCAAAACCAAGAGCAAATGCTGGTAGGGCTTTAGGAACTGGAAATAACTTGGAAACAAAATAATTCACCTTTTTCTTCTGGTTCTTTTTTTTTCTTCCAGGTGCTGGACTTGCCTCTGTGGATGTGTGCTGAGCTCTCACTACAGGGGACTGTGAGGCCTGACTGGCTGTGAGTTTGTGTTCTTCTCACTGGGAATCAGAAATGATCATTAATTAGACCACCGAAATCTTTTCTGAAACCTTTCCCCTTTCCTGATAAGTCTTGTCTTTCTGCCTTTAACTCTACAGCTGTTCCCTGACGTGATTTCCCCTGCCTCACTTCTGTGCAGCTCCTAGCTGGGGAAAACTGGGATAACTTAGAGGGGACAGAGGTGAAACTTTTAGCTGGATTTTTCTAAAATTTTCTAATGATACTGAAATTATTTCCAATTGCCCCAGTGAGAAGAACACCAACTTGCAGGCATCAAAAGCTCCAAACTCGTTTAATTGAGGCAGGTCCAAGGAAAAGCCCAGCCATGCCAGGCTGAGGCTGGAGCCTGCTCATAATTCATTGTTGGTGTCTGCTGCAGTCTAGGAATAGCTGTCTCATTTGTCACTTGCTTGATCTGCTTTTATATCCCTGATTCAAATGGAGTTAGGCAAACTTCATGTTTGCTATTAGGCTATGAAGAAGCCTATTGTAACCAGCATATGCTTTTCTTAGATGGAAATGTGCATGCAAAATACAAAGAGCTTTGATACTGAGATTTTTTTTTTCCCCTCCTGAGGTTCAAGTATTTTATCATTTAATAGCATTCCATTTTCCTGTTGCACCCATTTTTAGAGTGCATCTTTTGTATTAGCTCTGAGTACCATAATTCCTTCCAAATTCCTGTGGCACTATTACCATAACTACACAATTAGCTACAGCTGGATGTAGCAGAGGTGAACACTAAATAGTTTTGTTGGCAGGAGGCCCAGTGTCTTTTAACCCAGACACCTTCTTTACTGACGCCTGGTTTGTTACTCTGCTTTAGGGAGTATGGGGAACTTCAGATACAAAGAAGAGAATTTAAAGTTATAATTGTACAAGTTTGTTATGCAAAAAGGTGCTGAAGGTGCTGTGGATTTGTTTTGGATTGTTATTTGTGGGTTTTTTGTTTGTTTTCTTTTGGGTTTCTTTGTGGTTGTTTTTGGTGGTGTTTCTTTTTTTTTTTTTCCCCTAGAGTTTTTTTTTTTCCTTCCCTTCCCTTCCCTTCCCTTCCCCTAGCTTGAAGAAACTGGAAGAAGGAATTTGGATGTATAAAAACAAGCTGAGAAGAGCATCAGTGTGTTCACTGGCAGCACGGGCTGGGATGAGGGCTGAGCAGGACCCAAGCTGCAGCACTTCATCCATTCAGCTTTCACCTCCTGTTTTATCACGGCCTTTATGAGACAGATGTGAATCGATGAGTCCCAGGCCGAGCCGTGCCCGTGCCCTGTTCTGTCGGAGCTGGTGCTTTCCTGACAGGTTCAGCAGCCACACTCTGTAATAAATAGTCCTGGGTCTGCTGCTGTTCCTCTTCCAGCTTTATATTCAATTTTCCACCCCTTCTCTCCTCTCTGTCCGCTGTGTCTTTTGTGTTCCTTTCTTGGCCTGTGTGCTCCCCATCCCATTCCCTTTCACTGCTTCACTCTCTCTTGTTCTTCTTTTTCTTTTTGAAATGAATACTCAATATTTATGTAATCTCTCTTACTCAATCCCTCTCCCTGTTCTGTCCTACTTTTTGCCTCTCTCTCTGTCTCACTTGCTGCCTGCATCTTTATTTCTCCTTTCTTCCTCTCCTTGTCCCTCAGTCCTGCACCGTGACTGTGTTTCTTTGTCCCTGTCACTGTCCCTTTGCCTGTACCTGTGTGCACCTGCTGCCCAGTGCTCCTCCCTGACCGTCCCCTCTCTTGGTGAGCCTCTGTCCTGCTGGCCGTGCCTCTCTGTCTCCGTCCCTGTGCTGCTCCTTGGCCGCGTTTGCCCGCCCCGGCACGTGCCGCGGTCGATTCCTCTGCGGGTTCTTGTTTCCCTCTTTGTATCCCTCAGTCCTTGCTGCGTGTTTGGCACCGTGTTTCGTTCTGCGTCCTTCTGCGTGCCTCGCTCGTGTTCCTGTTTTATTCTGTGTGGCTCTGTGGAGCTCCCCGTGCCGGTGGTTCCCACGGGTGTGTCCCATTTGCTGTCCCTGTTCTTTTTTAATCCCTCTCTGTGTGCGGCCCATTCACCATCCCAGGTGTTTTTGGATTTTTTGTTTTTTTCCATTTCATCCTGCGCCTTGATCTTAGTTTTCTTGCTGTGTCCTCTCGGCTGGTGCTTCCTCTTCTGCCCCTTGTTGCCTGTGTCTGCGGGGCTGAGAAGGAACTTCAGCCCTTCTGGGGGCTGTCCCCCACTTCCTTGCGTGAGCAGAGTCCCTTTTTGGGGGGATGGACCGTGGGAAGGGTTCGAATAAAGTGCCGTGCTCCTGCCCGAGGCAGTTGTAGTTGTTCTGTGCCTTCTTTGGGGGTGAGGAAAAAAGGCTGAGGGGGGCAGGGGGTGGAGACTCGGGGGCTCCCGTGTCCTTTGGGGCACCCCAAGGTCCCGAGGAGAGGGAGCCACGCTGCGGTGAAGGAGCAGCTGAGTGGGGAGTGGGGGGGCGGTGCCCGGTGCCGTCCCCCAGAGGGACCCAAGAGTGCCAGAACATTCACAGGGAGGGCTGGGTGTAGAAGGCAGGAAAATATAAATATAAAAAATACCTAACTACAGCTTAAATAAATGTTTTATTTGGTTAGAGAAGAGTTTTTTAATAGATAATCTAAATATAAAATAAAAATAATAGAAAAATAAAAATATATTTATATAAATATAAAATATATACAAATAGAAGTAACAACTTTATATTAAATATATGAATAATGCAAATATATAGTGTATGAATATAAATTATATATATATGAGATTAGAAATACGCAAATAATATAGTTTAAAATAAATGGGTTTTTTTGGTTTTATTTGGTAAAGGCAGGGTTTTTTTATAATTAATATAAGCAAAATAAATACACAAATGTACAATAAGTTTATAAAGACATAAAAGTAGAAGTATTTGTGCATACATGAATGTATGGAAGTAAATACATAAATATATAGATCAATATAAATGTAGGATATAAATAATATATACTTCTGGTATAATATATTTATAATATAGATACATTGATTGCAGACATACAAATGAAAGATATAAATAGAAACATTTAAATATAGTTTAAAATAAAGGGGTTTTTTGTTTGTATTTGGGTAAAGGTGGGGCTTTTAAATAAAATTTGAAACATACACATATATAATATATAAAGATATATGCATAAAATAGAAATGAATTTTAACAATATAAATATTATGTGTACAATAAATAATAAAAATAATATTGTATATATGTTATAATGCAACCTTAATTGAAAATATAAAATGTGTATAGATTGGGAATGTGAATATAAATTAAATATTAATAGATTTTTATTCAAAGGGGTTTTTTTATTGTTTGCTTTTAGTTTTGGTCGGGGTGTTTTGGGGGCATTCTTTTAGGAGGATTTTTTGAAGGGATGGGACTCGTTGCTTTTTGCCTTCGCTTCTCTCTCTGTCCCCCAAAGCGCCGCAGCCCCGGGCTGAGCTCGGCGCAGTGCTGCCGCCTTGTGGACACAGCGCGGTACTGCAGCCAGCCCCCGAGCCGGCAATGGCAGTGCTGCCGCCTTGTGGACACAGCGCGGTACTGCAGCCAGCCCCCGAGCCGGCAATGGCAGTGCTGCCGCCTTGTGGGCACAGCGCGGTACTGCAGCCAGCCCCCGAGCCGGCAATGGCAGTGCTGCCGCCTTGTGGGCACAGCGCGGTACTGCAGCCAGCCCCCGAGCCGGCAATGGCAGTGCTGCCGCCTTGTGGGCACAGCGCGGTACTGCAGCCAGCCCCCGAGCCGGCAATGGCAGTGCTGCCGCCTTGTGGGCACAGCGCGGTACTGCAGCCAGCCCCCGAGCCGGCAATGGCAGTGCTGCCGCCTTGTGGACACAGCGCGGTACTGCAGCCAGCCCCGAGCCGGCAATGGCAGTGCTGCCGCCTTGTGGACACAGCGCGGTACTGCAGCCAGCCCCCGAGCCGGCAATGGCAGTGCTGCCGCCTTGTGGGCACAGCGCGGTACTGCAGCCAGCCCCCGAGCCGGCAATGGCAGTGCTGCCGCCTTGTGGACACAGCGCGGTACTGCAGCCAGCCCCGAGCCGGCAATGGCAGTGCTGCCGCCTTGTGGACACAGCGCGGTACTGCAGCCAGCCCCCGAGCCGGCAATGGCAGTGCTGCCGCCTTGTGGGACACAGCGCGGTACTGCAGCCAGCCCCCGAGCCGGCAATGGCAGTGCTGCCGCCTTGTGGGCACAGCGCGGTACTGCAGCCAGCCCCCGAGCCGGCAATGGCAGTGCTGCCGCCTTGTGGACACAGCGCGGTACTGCAGCCAGCCCCCGAGCCGGCAATGGCAGTGCTGCCGCCTTGTGGACACAGCGCGGTACTGCAGCCAGCCCCCGAGCCGGCAATGGCAGTGCTGCCGCCTTGTGGACACAGCGCGGTACTGCAGCCGCCCCCGAGCCGGCAATGGCAGTGCTGCCGCCTTGTGGGCACAGCGCGGTACTGCTGCCAGCCCCCGAGCCGGCCCCTGGCAGTGCTGCCGCCTTGTGGGCACAGCGCGGTACTGCTGACAGCCCCGAGCCGGCCCCTGGCAGTGCTGCCGCCTTGTGGGCACAGCGCGGTACTGCAGCCAGCCCCCGAGCCGGCAATGGCAGTGCTGCCGGCTTGTGGGCACAGCGCGGTACTGCAGCCGCCGCCGCTCCGGCGCCCTGGCAGCGCTGCCGTCCTGTGGGCACAGCGCGGTGCTGCGCCGGGACGCTGCCCTGTAGGACTGCCGCCACGCTGCGGAAGTAGCCTCTGCCAGTACTAGAGATGGCGGCCGAGAAGGGCGGAAGTGACGTCTTGCCACTCTCAAGATGGCGGTTTGGCCGGCACTCGTTTGACCTTCTATATATGGCGGCAGTTCCGGGTACCACAACAAAGATGGCAGCCGGGCCGGAAGTGGCCTCTGCCAGTACTAGAGATGGCGGCCGAGTAGGGCGGAAGTGACGCCTTGCCACTCTCAAGATGGCGGTTTGGCCGACACTCGTTTGACCTTCTATATATGGCGGCAGTTCCGGGTACCACAACAAAGATGGCAGCCGGGCCGGAAGTGGCCTCTGCCAGTACTAGAGATGGCGGCCGAGTAGGGCGGAAGTGACGTCTTGCCACTCTCAAGATGGCGGTTTGGCCGGCACTCGTTTGACCTTCTATATATGGCGGCAGAAAGGGCGGGAATATCAAGGACCCCAGGCTGTTTAGTGGGCTGCCTGCCCGCGACGCCGACTACGATCCCCGCGGCGCGATTTTCTGAGGCGTTTCCGAGAGTGCGGACACGGGCTGTGGGCTCAGCGGCGCCGCGGGCGCGCGGGAAACGGGCAGGCGCCGACAGGCGGCTGCGGGCAGACGCCTTTCTCTGCCGGGGTCCTGTACTGCCGGGGGCGGCACCGAAGGCGGTCCCGGGGGCGGTACCAAGGGCGGAACCAGGGGCGGTACCAAGGGCGGCAGCGGCGGCGGTACCCACGGCGGTACCGGGGGCGGTACCGGGCGGGCATCCAGGTGCGGGGCCGTGAGGTGATCCAGGGGCGGGGCCGGGCCCGGCACAGGTGCGCGGGGTCTCGGTGCGGCTGCGCGGGGCGTGGCCGAGGTGATTGAACTCCAGGTAATTGGCTCGGCCCCCATTTGCTCAGGCTGAGCTCCTTTCGGTCGGTGGCTGCGTTGGAGCTCGGCGCACAGGGACAGGTTGGATTTCTGCTTTCCTTCCTCTCAAACCCTCTCCCCCCTCCTCCTCGTGTTCCCCTTCTTTTTCTGCCTTTCCCGCCTTTCTCTCTCCTCCTCAAACCGACTCTTTCCCTCCCCTTTCGGCCTCTCCTCCTGTTTCTCTCTCTACATTTCCTCCCTCCTCCCCGTGTTTCTTTTTCTTTTTCTTTTTCTTTTTCTTTTTCTTTTTCTTTTTCTTTTTCTTTTTCTTTTTCTTTTTCTTTTTCTTTTTCTTTTTCTTTTTCTTTTTCTTTTTCTTTTTCTTTTTCTTTTTCTTTTTCTTTTCTCTCCCCAACCTGTCCCCCCCATTCTCCCTCCCTGTCCCTACCCCGCTCCCCTCTCCTGTTCCCCTCCTGGGTCCCCCATCCCTCTCCGCCCCCGGCCTTTCCCTCCCCGTCCCGCTTCCCTCCGCAGCCCGAGCCCTCCCTGCTCCTCTCATCCCTGTGTCCCTGCTCTCCGTCCCTTCTCCCCTGGCTGTTTCCCGCTGTTCCCCACCATCCGCCCCCCATACCTATACACACCCTACCCTACCCTGTTCTATTCCTTTCTCCTCCTGCTCCTGCTTCTACCCTTCCTTCCCCCCAACCCTGGGCCCCCCGTTCCCTCTCCCTGCTCCCATTCCCCTCATTCAATCCTCCCCTCCTTCCTCCACCCTCCCATTCCCTTCCCACCACACCTGTCCCTGTTCCCTCTCCCTGCTCCCGTTAGCCCCCCCCCCAATTCCGCCTCCCCTCCTTCCTCCGCTCTCCCATTCCCCCCCCCAGCGCCCCTTCCCCTGTCCCCGCTGCCCCGCACACCCCGGCGCCCCCCGCCCTCGGTCCTTGGTCACCCACCCCGACCGCCCCGTCTGCCCCCCATTCCCATCCTCCGTGCCCGCTTTTCCTCTTTCCCCCGCCCCGCGGGGGTCGGGGCGCCACATAATAAAGGCCGGAGAGCCGGAGCGGCTGGACCCGGCCGGGCGCGGGGGCCGCCGTGCCAGCCCTGGAGCCCCAAATCCCGGCGCTCCCGGTGCCCCCGTCCCGCGGAGGCCCCGCAGCCCTGAGCGCGGAGCAGCGCCCGGCTCCCCGTTCCCGTGCGCGCACAGCCCCGGGGCTGCTGCCCGCGCACCCCTGCGGAACGAGCGGGGCTGGGGCGCGGGAGGAGCCGCTCGGCGGGGCCGGGCACGGTGCCGCTCGGGCTGTTTCTCATTCACCTGCCAGATGGGATGCTCCCCCTCTCCCTTGCTTTGCAACTCCAAGAAGCTCTGCGATGGCAAAACCTCTTTTATTAAAACTCGGCTGCGGCTTTTCCCCTTTGCTTCCGGGTCACAGGATATACTGGGATTGAGAGGGTTCCTAAAATCCGACTCTCGAGGACACGGCCCGTGGGAGAATTGAACTCACAACCTTGGCACTACCTGGACTGTGCTCCGACTGGCTGAGCCCTCTGCATCACAGGTATGAAACTCCCAAGGATGGGAATCATTGGCTGCACAAGAGCAAGCTGCACAGAGGTCTCAGTGCTTCCCACTCAGTGCCAGCAATGCTCCTTGTTGTTTCTGTGTGTCCCAGCTGCGGGGAACGGGGGGCAGGAGGAGGCCAGGAGTCCCCGAAAGGCATCCAGCACCTCTTGTCCTTGGGCCCTCGGGGCAGGGGCTGTGCCTGCAGCGTCCTGCCCGTGCCGAGCGCACGGCCCGGGATGGGCGCTGGGTGCCCGGCCGGCGCTGGCACGGACACGGCTCAAGGGCTGCCCATGGCTCCCGGGCCAGGGGCTGCTCTGAGCAGGCTCCTGGAGATGCTTCAGCCTGGATACAGGCCACTGACAGCCCAAAAGCAGCCCAAGGAGCAGCTGGCGTGTCCTGGTGATGGTGGCACGGGCTGCGTGCAGAGGGGCTCAGACAGCAATTCCTGGTTACAGCCTCCCAGAGCTCCCAGGCAGCTGCCAGGTATGTCCTGTCCACCCCAATTGCCTTCCCTTCCCTTCCCTTCCCTTCCCTTCCCTTCCCTTCCCTTCCCTTCCCTTCCCTTCCCTTCCCTTCCCTTCCCTTCCCTTCCCTTCCCGCCTGAGGCCTCGTTCAGCAGCAGCAGCAGCACTAAAGCCAAGGCAGTCTTCCCTCACAGCTATTAAATGCCAACCGACAGCCTGCAGAGATGCCTTCAAATCAAAGGTTCAGGTGGGATGAAGTTTTGTTTGGACGAAGGTGGGAGTTTCCAGGGAGCCAGCTGGAAGTGCAGAAGGGATGGAAAGCTTTCCCAGGTGGGTCCCACTGGAGGTGTGCTGGAGGCAGGGATGTGCACCCTTTGCTGAGGGAAAAGAACTTGCTGAGGCTCTGAAAGGAGCTGAGCTGCTGCAGGGAGAGATGTCCTCCCGTGGGCACGGGGAGCTGCCTTGGCACGGGACGGGAGCGCCCCCGGCCCTGCCTTCTCCTGCTTGAAAATATCACCTGGAGCCCCGGCTCAGGGGGGCTAAATCAGCTGGACTCCAGGCAGCTCTGTCAAGTGCCCCCAGGGACATGGGCGGGGCTGGGGGATGAGGGCTTTAAATAGCCAATTCTTTGGAACAGATGCCTGTCCCTGTCCCGATGCTGCTGAGCTTCCTTGCACGCTCTGCCCGTTCCTGGCAGAGCTGGCGTTCAAGGGGCAGCTCTGCACGGGAATATCCACCCTCCGTGAGGCACCGTGAGGGTATGGCAGCAGGAACTGAGCAGGGAATTGGGGGCTGTGGGATAATTCACGGGAACTAGCAAAGCTGACAGTGAGCCCCGAGTCTGGGCCCTGCACAGAGAACAATCTTTGTGCTGCCCTGTCAGCTCAACCCCCGGGCTGGGAAGTTTTGGGAGTCAAATGTATGGAATTGTACAAATCACAGCAACTGGGCTGTGATCACCCAGAGGGACAATCCAAGTCCCAGATGATTCCTCCACAATCCAATCTGGGGATTTTAAAGCCCTCATGGTGGCCCTGTGCCTGCCAGGAGCTCTGACTGTGCTTTTCCTTTCCTACCAGCTCCTGAGCAGTGTCAGGGCCACCATGAGGGCTTTGAAATCCAGACAGACCCCAAATCCCACACAGTGACTAATACGAATGAAGAACTGCACTGTTCTCATCAGAAGCTCAAAACTCTTGTTTCTGAATTTTATGACAGCAATGTAATGGAATCCCACGAGCCTCATTAATGCTTTTCGTTTCATTCTTACGTATTTTTAATCCCTCATTTGGCAGCTGGTAAAACTTATCCTGGAATTCAGAAGCAGGGCTGGCTCTGACCTTCACCTCTGGTCCCACTTTGTGCAAACACCACTTGTGCCAGGGTGAACAGATGGCGTGGCCCGTGCCCACTGCCTGGGATTCACCCAACCAAAACCAAGAGCAAATGCTGGTAGGGCTTTAGGAACTGGAAATAACTTGGAAACAAAATAATTCACCTTTTTCTTCTGGTTCTTTTTTTTTTCTTCCAGGTGCTGGACTTGCCTCTGTGGATGTGTGCTGAGCTCTCACTACAGGGGACTGTGAGGCCTGACTGGCTGTGAGTTTGTGTTCTTCTCACTGGGAATCAGAAATGATCATTAATTAGACCACCGAAATCTTTTCTGAAACCTTTCCCCTTTCCTGATAAGTCTTGTCTTTCTGCCTTTAACTCTACAGCTGTTCCCTGACGTGATTTCCCCTGCCTCACTTCTGTGCAGCTCCTAGCTGGGGAAAACTGGGATAACTTAGAGGGGACAGAGGTGAAACTTTTAGCTGGATTTTTTCTAAAATTTTCTAATGATACTGAAATTATTTCCAATTGCCCCAGTGAGAAGAACACCAACTTGCAGGCATCAAAAGCTCCAAACTCGTTTAATTGAGGCAGGTCCAAGGAAAAGCCCAGCCATGCCAGGCTGAGGCTGGAGCCTGCTCATAATTCATTGTTGGTGTCTGCTGCAGTCTAGGAATAGCTGTCTCATTTGTCACTTGCTTGATCTGCTTTTATATCCCTGATTCAAATGGAGTTAGGCAAACTTCATGTTTGCTATTAGGCTATGAAGAAGCCTATTGTAACCAGCATATGCTTTTCTTAGATGGAAATGTGCATGCAAAATACAAAGAGCTTTGATACTGAGATTTTTTTTTTCCCCTCCTGAGGTTCAAGTATTTTATCATTTTAATAGCATTCCATTTTCCTGTTGCACCCATTTTTAGAGTGCATCTTTTGTATTAGCTCTGAGTACCATAATTCCTTCCAAATTCCTGTGGCACTATTACCATAACTACACAATTAGCTACAGCTGGATGTAGCAGAGGTGAACACTAAATAGTTTTGTTGGCAGGAGGCCCAGTGTCTTTTAACCCAGACACCTTCTTTACCGACGCCTGGTTTGTTACTCTGCTTTAGGGAGTATGGGGAACTTCAGATACAAAGAAGAGAATTTAAAAGTTATAATTGTACAAGTTTGTTATGCAAAAAGGTGCTGAAGGTGCTGTGGATTTGTTTTGGATTGTTATTTGTGGGTTTTTTGTTTGTTTTCTTTTGGGTTTCTTTGTGGTTGTTTTTGGTGGTGTTTCTTTTTTTTTTTTTTCCTAGAGTTTTTTTTTTTCCTTCCCTTCCCTTCCCTTCCCCTAGCTTGAAGAAACTGGAAGAAGGAATTTGGATGTATAAAAACAAGCTGAGAAGAGCATCAGTGTGTTCACTGGCAGCACGGGCTGGGATGAGGGCTGAGCAGGACCCAAGCTGCAGCACTTCATCCATTCAGCTTTCACCTCCTGTTTTATCACGGCCTTTATGAGACAGATGTGATCGATGAGTCCCAGGCCGAGCCGTGCCCGTGCCCTGTTCTGTCGGAGCTGGTGCTTTCCTGACAGGTTCAGCAGCCACACTCTGTAATAAATAGTCCTGGGTCTGCTGCTGTTCCTCTTCCAGCTTTATATTCAATTTTCCACCCCTTCTCTCCTCTCTGTCCGCTGTGTCTTTTGTGTTCCTTTCTTGGCCTGTGTGCTCCCCATCCCATTCCCTTTCACTGCTTCACTCTCTCTTGTTCTTCTTTTTCTTTTTTGAAATGAATACTCAATATTTATGTAATCTGTCTTACTCAATCCCTCTCCCTGTTCTGTCCTACTTTTTGCCTCTCTCTCTGTCTCACTTGCTGCCTGCATCTTTATTTCTCCTTTCTTCCTCTCCTTGTCCCTCAGTCCTGCACCGTGACTGTGTTTCTTTGTCCCTGTCACTGTCCCTTTGCCTGTACCTGTGTGCACCTGCTGCCCAGTGCTCCTCCCTGACCGTCCCCTCTCTTGGTGAGCCTCTGTCCTGCTGGCCGTGCCTCTCTGTCTCC
The DNA here is from genome assembly GCF_029582105.1 of Oenanthe melanoleuca. Lineage (NCBI taxonomy): Eukaryota > Metazoa > Chordata > Aves > Passeriformes > Muscicapidae > Oenanthe > Oenanthe melanoleuca. The sequence goes on from NW_026612653.1 coordinate 63,958, forward strand.
GTCCCTGTGCTGCTCCTTGGCCGCGTTTGCCCGCCCCGGCACGTGCCGCGGTCGATTCCTCTGCGGGTTCTTGTTTCCCTCTTTGTATCCCTCAGTCCTTGCTGCGTGTTTGGCACCGTGTTTCGTTCTGCGTCCTTCTGCGTGCCTCGCTCGTGTTCCTGTTTTATTCTGTGTGGCTCTGTGGAGCTCCCCGTGCCGGTGGTTCCCACGGGTGTGTCCCATTTGCTGTCCCTGTTCTTTTTTAATCCCTCTCTGTGTGCGGCCCATTCACCATCCCAGGTGTTTTTGGATTTTTTGTTTTTTTCCATTTCATCCTGCGCCTTGATCTTAGTTTTCTTGCTGTGTCCTCTCGGCTGGTGCTTCCTCTTCTGCCCCTTGTTGCCTGTGTCTGCGGGGCTGAGAAGGAACTTCAGCCCTTCTGGGGGCTGTCCCCCACTTCCTTGCGTGAGCAGAGTCCCTTTTTGGGGGGATGGACCGTGGGAAGGGTTCGAATAAAGTGCCGTGCTCCTGCCCGAGGCAGTTGTAGTTGTTCTGTGCCTTCTTTGGGGGTGAGGAAAAAAGGCTGAGGGGGGCAGGGGGTGGAGACTCGGGGGCTCCCGTGTCCTTTGGGGCACCCCAAGGTCCCGAGGAGAGGGAGCCACGCTGCGGTGAAGGAGCAGCTGAGTGGGGAGTGGGGGGGCGGTGCCCGGTGCCGTCCCCCAGAGGGACCCAAGAGTGCCAGAACATTCACAGGGAGGGCTGGGTGTAGAAGGCAGGAAAATATAAATATAAAAAATACCTAACTACAGCTTAAATAAATGTTTTATTTGGTTAGAGAAGAGTTTTTTAATAGATAATCTAAATATAAAATAAAAATATATTTATATAAATATAAAATATATACAAATAGAAGTAACAACTTTATATTAAATATATGAATAATGCAAATATATAGTGTATGAATATAAATTATATATATATGAGATTAGAAATACGCAAATAATATAGTTTAAAATAAATGGGTTTTTTTGGTTTTATTTGGTAAAGGCAGGTTTTTTTATAATTAATATAAGCAAAATAAATACACAAATGTACAATAAGTTTATAAAGACATAAAAGTAGAAGTATTTGTGCATACATGAATGTATGGAAGTAAATACATAAATATATAGATCAATATAAATGTAGGATATAAATAATATATACTTCTGGTATAATATATTTATAATATAGATACATTGATTGCAGACATACAAATGAAAGATATAAATAGAAACATTTAAATATAGTTTAAAATAAAGGGGTTTTTTGTTTGTATTTGGGTAAAGGTGGGGCTTTTAAATAAAATTTGAAACATACACATATATAATATATAAAGATATATGCATAAAATAGAAATGAATTTTAACAATATAAATATTATGTGTACAATAAATAATAAAAATAATATTGTATATATGTTATAATGCAACCTTAATTGAAAATATAAAATGTGTATAGATTGGGAATGTGAATATAAATTAAATATTAATAGATTTTTATTCAAAGGGGTTTTTTTATTGTTTGCTTTTAGTTTTGGTCGGGGTGTTTTGGGGGCATTCTTTTAGGAGGATTTTTTGAAGGGATGGGACTCGTTGCTTTTTGCCTTCGCTTCTCTCTCTGTCCCCAAAGCGCCGCAGCCCCGGGCTGAGCTCGGCGCAGTGCTGCCGCCTTGTGGACACAGCGCGGTACTGCAGCCAGCCCCCGAGCCGGCAATGGCAGTGCTGCCGCCTTGTGGACACAGCGCGGTACTGCAGCCAGCCCCCGAGCCGGCAATGGCAGTGCTGCCGCCTTGTGGGCACAGCGCGGTACTGCTGCCGCCTTGTGGGCACAGCGCGGTACTGCAGCCAGCCCCCGAGCCGGCAATGGCAGTGCTGCCGCCTTGTGGACACAGCGCGGTACTGCAGCCAGCCCCCGAGCCGGCAATGGCAGTGCTGCCGCCTTGTGGGCACAGCGCGGTACTGCAGCCAGCCCCCGAGCCGGCAATGGCAGTGCTGCCGCCTTGTGGACACAGCGCGGTACTGCAGCCAGCCCCCGAGCCGGCAATGGCAGTGCTGCCGCCTTGTGGACACAGCGCGGTACTGCAGCCAGCCCCGAGCCGGCAATGGCAGTGCTGCCGCCTTGTGGGCACAGCGCGGTACTGCAGCCAGCCCCCGAGCCGGCAATGGCAGTGCTGCCGCCTTGTGGGCACAGCGCGGTACTGCAGCCAGCCCCCGAGCCGGCAATGGCAGTGCTGCCGCCTTGTGGACACAGCGCGGTACTGCAGCCAGCCCCCGAGCCGGCAATGGCAGTGCTGCCGCCTTGTGGGCACAGCGCGGTACTGCAGGCGCCCCCGAGCCGGCAATGGCAGTGCTGCCGCCTTGTGGGCACAGCGCGGTACTGCAGCCAGCCCCCGAGCCGGCAATGGCAGTGCTGCCGCCTTGTGGACACAGCGCGGTACTGCAGCCAGCCCCCGAGCCGGCAATGGCAGTGCTGCCGCCTTGTGGACACAGCGCGGTACTGCAGCCAGCCCCCGAGCCGGCAATGGCAGTGCTGCCGCCTTGTGGACACAGCGCGGTACTGCAGCCGCCCCCGAGCCGGCAATGGCAGTGCTGCCGCCTTGTGGGCACAGCGCGGTACTGCTGCCAGCCCCCGAGCCGGCCCCTGGCAGTGCTTCCGCCTTGTGGGCACAGCGCGGTACTGCTGACAGCCCCGAGCCGGCCCCTGGCAGTGCTGCCGCCTTGTGGGCACAGCGCGGTACTGCAGCCAGCCCCCGAGCCGGCAATGGCAGTGCTGCCGGCTTGTGGGCACAGCGCGGTACTGCAGCCGCCGCCGCTCCGGCGCCCTGGCAGCGCTGCCGTCCTGTGGGCACAGCGCGGTGCTGCGCGCGTGCCCTTCCGATGATGGGAGCGAGCGCGTGCCGGGACGCTGCCCTGTAGGACTGCCGCCACGCTGCGGAAGTGGCCTCTGCCAGTACTAGAGATGGCGGCCGAGAAGGGCGGAAGTGACGTCTTGCCACTCTCAAGATGGCGGTTTGGCCGGCACTCGTTTGACCTTCTATATATGGCGGCAGTTCCGGGTACCACAACAAAGATGGCAGCCGGGCCGGAAGTGGCCTCTGCCAGTACTAGAGATGGCGGCCGAGTAGGGCGGAAGTGACGCCTTGCCACTCTCAAGATGGCGGTTTGGCCGGACACTCGTTTGACCTTCTATATATGGCGGCAGTTCCGGGTACCACAACAAAGATGGCAGCCGGGCCGGAAGTGGCCTCTGCCAGTACTAGAGATGGCGGCCGAGTAGGGGGAAGTGACGTCTTGCCACTCTCAAGATGGCGGTTTGGCCGGCACTCGTTTGACCTTCTATATATGGCGGCAGAAAGGGCGGGAATATCAAGGACCCCAGGCTGTTTAGTGGGCTGCCTGCCCGCGACGCCGACTACGATCCCCGCGGCGCGATTTTCTGAGGCGTTTCCGAGAGTGCGGACACGGGCTGTGGGCTCAGCGGCGCCGCGGGCGCGCGGGAAACGGGCAGGCGCCGACAGGCGGCTGCGGGCAGACGCCTTTCTCTGCCGGGGTCCTGTACTGCCGGGGGCGGCACCGAAGGCGGTCCCGGGGGCGGTACCAAGGGCGGAACCAGGGGCGGTACCAAGGGCGGCGCGGCGGCGGTACCCACGGCGGTACCGGGGGCGGTACCGGGCGGGCATCCAGGTGCGGGGCCGTGAGGTGATCCAGGGGCGGGGCCGGGCCCGGCACAGGTGCGCGGGGTCTCGGTGCGGCTGCGCGGGGCGTGGCCGAGGTGATTGAACTCCAGGTAATTGGCTCGGCCCCCATTTGCTCAGGCTGAGCTCCTTTCGGTCGGTGGCTGCGTTGGAGCTCGGCGCACAGGGACAGGTTGGATTTCTGCTTTCCTTCCTCTCAAACCCTCTCCCCCTCCTCCTCGTGTTCCCCTTCTTTTTCTGCCTTTCCCGCCTTTCTCTCTCCTCCTCAAACCGACTCTTTCCCTCCCCTTTCGGCCTCTCCTCCTGTTTCTCTCTCTACATTTCCTCCCTCCTCCCCGTGTTTCTTTTCTTTTTCTTTTCTTTTTTCTTTTTCTTTTTCTTTTTCTTTTTCTTTTTCTTTTTCTTTTTCTTTTTCTTTTTCTTTTTCTTTTTCTTTTTCTTTTTCTTTTTTCTTTTTCTTTTTCTTTTTCTTTTCTCTCCCCAACCTGTCCCCCCCATTCTCCCTCTCCTGTCCCTACCCCGCTCCCCTCTCCTGTTCCCCTCCTGGGTCCCCCATCCCTCTCCGCCCCCGGCCTTTCCCTCCCCGTCCCGCTTCCCTCCGCAGCCCGAGCCCTCCCTGCTCCTCTCATCCCTGTGTCCCTGCTCTCCGTCCCTTCTCCCCTGGCTGTTTCCCGCTGTTCCCCACCATCCGCCCCCCATACCTATACACACCCTACCCTACCCTGTTCTATTCCTTTCTCCTCCTGCTCCTGCTTCTACCCTTCCTTCCCCCCAACCCTGGGCCCCCCGTTCCCTCTCCCTGCTCCCATTCCCCTCATTCAATCCTCCCCTCCTTCCTCCACCCTCCCATTCCCTTCCCACCACACCTGTCCCTGTTCCCTCTCCCTGCTCCCGTTCCCCCCCCCAATTCCGCCTCCCCTCCTTCCTCCGCTCTCCCATTCCCCCCCCCCAGCGCCCCTTCCCCTGTCCCCGCTGCCCCGCACACCCCGGCGCCCCCCGCCCTCGGTCCTTGGTCACCCACCCCGACCGCCCCGTCTGCCCCCCATTCCCATCCTCCGTGCCCGCTTTTCCTCTTTCCCCCGCCCCGCGGGGGTCGGGGCGCCACATAATAAAGGCCGGAGAGCCGGAGCGGCTGGACCCGGCCGGGCGCGGGGGCCGCCGTGCCAGCCCTGGAGCCCCAAATCCCGGCGCTCCCGGTGCCCCCGTCCCGCGGAGGCCCCGCAGCCCTGAGCGCGGAGCAGCGCCCGGCTCCCCGTTCCCGTGCGCGCACAGCCCCGGGGCTGCTGCCCGCGCACCCCTGCGGAACGAGCGGGGCTGGGGCGCGGGAGGAGCCGCTCGGCGGGGCCGGGCACGGTGCCGCTCGGGCTGTTTCTCATTCACCTGCCAGATGGGATGCTCCCCCTCTCCCTTGCTTTGCAACTCCAAGAAGCTCTGCGATGGCAAAACCTCTTTTATTAAAACTCGGCTGCGGCTTTTCCCCTTTGCTTCCGGGTCACAGGATATACTGGGATTGAGAGGGTTCCTAAAATCCGACTCTCGAGGACACGGCCCGTGGGAGAATTGAACTCACAACCTTGGCACTACCTGGACTGTGCTCCGACTGGCTGAGCCCTCTGCATCACAGGTATGAAACTCCCAAGGATGGGAATCATTGGCTGCACAAGAGCAAGCTGCACAGAGGTCTCAGTGCTTCCCACTCAGTGCCAGCAATGCTCCTTGTTGTTTCTGTGTGTCCCAGCTGCGGGGAACGGGGGGCAGGAGGAGGCCAGGAGTCCCCGAAAGGCATCCAGCACCTCTTGTCCTTGGGCCCTCGGGGCAGGGGCTGTGCCTGCAGCGTCCTGCCCGTGCCGAGCGCACGGCCCGGGATGGGCGCTGGGTGCCCGGCCGGCGCTGGCACGGACACGGCTCAAGGGCTGCCCATGGCTCCCGGGCCAGGGGCTGCTCTGAGCAGGCTCCTGGAGATGCTTCAGCCTGGATACAGGCCACTGACAGCCCAAAAGCAGCCCAAGGAGCAGCTGGCGTGTCCTGGTGATGGTGGCACGGGCTGCGTGCAGAGGGGCTCAGACAGCAATTCCTGGTTACAGCCTCCCAGAGCTCCCAGGCAGCTGCCAGGTATGTCCTGTCCACCCCAATTGCCTTCCCTTCCCTTCCCTTCCCTTCCCTTCCCTTCCCTTCCCTTCCCTTCCCTTCCCTTCCCTTCCCTTCCCTTCCCTTCCCTTCCCTTCCCGCCTGAGGCCTCGTTCAGCAGCAGCAGCAGCAGCACTAAAGCCAAGGCAGTCTTCCCTCACAGCTATTAAATGCCAACCGACAGCCTGCAGAGATGCCTTCAAATCAAAGGTTCAGGTGGGATGAAGTTTTGTTTGGACGAAGGTGGGAGTTTCCAGGGAGCCAGCTGGAAGTGCAGAAGGGATGGAAAGCTTTCCCAGGTGGGTCCCACTGGAGGTGTGCTGAAGGCAGGGATGTGCACCCTTTGCTGAGGGAAAAGAACTTGCTGAGGCTCTGAAAGGAGCTGAGCTGCTGCAGGGAGAGATGTCCTCCCGTGGGCACGGGGAGCTGCCTTGGCACGGGACGGGAGCGCCCCCGGCCCTGCCTTCTCCTGCTTGAAAATATCACCTGGAGCCCCGGCTCAGGGGGGCTAAATCAGCTGGACTCCAGGCAGCTCTGTCAAGTGCCCCCAGGGACATGGGCGGGGCTGGGGGATGAGGGCTTTAAATAGCCAATTCTTTGGAACAGATGCCTGTCCCGATGCTGCTGAGCTTCCTTGCACGCTCTGCCCGTTCCTGGCAGAGCTGGCGTTCAAGGGGCAGCTCTGCACGGGAATATCCACCCTCCGTGAGGCACCGTGAGGGTATGGCAGCAGGAACTGAGCAGGGAATTGGGGGCTGTGGGATAATTCACGGGAACTAGCAAAGCTGACAGTGAGCCCCGAGTCTGGGCCCTGCACAGAGAACAATCTTTGTGCTGCCCTGTCAGCTCAACCCCCGGGCTGGGAAGTTTTGGGAGTCAAATGTATGGAATTGTACAAATCACAGCAACTGGGCTGTGATCACCCAGAGGGACAATCCAAGTCCCAGATGATTCCTCCACAATCCAATCTGGGGATTTTAAAGCCCTCATGGTGGCCCTGTGCCTGCCAGGAGCTCTGACTGTGCTTTTCCTTTCCTACCAGCTCCTGAGCAGTGTCAGGGCCACCATGAGGGCTTTGAAATCCAGACAGACCCCAAATCCCACACAGTGACTAATACGAATGAAGAACTGCACTGTTCTCATCAGAAGCTCAAAACTCTTGTTTCTGAATTTTATGACAGCAATGTAATGGAATCCCACGAGCCTCATTAATGCTTTTCGTTTCATTCTTACGTATTTTTAATCCCTCATTTGGCAGCTGGTAAAACTTATCCTGGAATTCAGAAGCAGGGCTGGCTCTGACCTTCACCTCTGGTCCCACTTTGTGCAAACACCACTTGTGCCAGGGTGAACAGATGGCGTGGCCCGTGCCCACTGCCTGGGATTCACCCAACCAAAACCAAGAGCAAATGCTGGTAGGGCTTTAGGAACTGGAAATAACTTGGAAACAAAATAATTCACCTTTTTCTTCTGGTTCTTTTTTTTTTCTTCCAGGTGCTGGACTTGCCTCTGTGGATGTGTGCTGAGCTCTCACTACAGGGGACTGTGAGGCCTGACTGGCTGTGAGTTTGTGTTCTTCTCACTGGGAATCAGAAATGATCATTAATTAGACCACCGAAATCTTTTCTGAAACCTTTCCCCTTTCCTGATAAGTCTTGTCTTTCTGCCTTTAACTCTACAGCTGTTCCCTGACGTGATTTCCCCTGCCTCACTTCTGTGCAGCTCCTAGCTGGGGAAAACTGGGATAACTTAGAGGGGACAGAGGTGAAACTTTTAGCTGGATTTTTCTAAAATTTTCTAATGATACTGAAATTATTTCCAATTGCCCCAGTGAGAAGAACACCAACTTGCAGGCATCAAAAGCTCCAAACTCGTTTAATTGAGGCAGGTCCAAGGAAAAACGCAGCCATGCCAGGCTGAGGCTGGAGCCTGCTCATAATTCATTGTTGGTGTCTGCTGCAGTCTAGGAATAGCTCTCTCATTTGTCACTTGCTTGATCTGCTTTTATATCCCTGATTCAAATGGAGTTAGGCAAACTTCATGTTTGCTATTAGGCTATGAAGAAGCCTATTGTAACCAGCAAATGCTTTTCTTAGATGGAAATGTGCATGCAAAATACAAAGAGCTTTGATACTGAGATTTTTTTTTTCCCCCTGAGGTTCAAGTATTTTATCATTTTAATAGTATTCATTTTCCTGTTGCACTCATTTTTAGAGTGCATCTTTTGTATTAGCTCTGAGTACCATAATTCCTTCCAAATTCCTGTGGCACTATTACCATAACTACACAATTAGCTACAGCTGGATGTAGCAGAGGTGAACACTAAATATTTTGTTGGCAGGAGGCTCAGTGTCTTTTAACCCAGACACCTTCTTTACTGATGCCTGGTTTGTTACTCTGCTTTAGGGAGTATGGGGAACTTCAGATACAAAGAAGAGAATTTAAAAGTTATAATTGTACAAGTTTGTTATGCAAAAAGGTGCTGAAGGTGCTGCGGATTTGTTTGGATTGTTATTTGTGGGTTTTTTGTTTGTTTCTTTTGGGTTTCTTTGTGGTTTTTTGGTGGTGTTTTTTTTTTTTTTTTTTGTTTTTTTTTTTCCCTTCCTTCCCCTAGCTTGAAGAAACTGAAGAAGGAATTTGGTATAAAAATGCTGAGAAGAGCATCAGTGTGTTCACTGGCAGCACGGGCTGGGATGAGGGCTGAGCAGGACCCAAGCTGCAGCACTTCATCCATTCAGCTTTCACCTCCTGTTTTATCACGGCCTTTATGAGACAGATGTGAATCGATGAGTCCCAGGCCGAGCCGTGCCCGTGCCCTGTTCTGTCGGAGCTGGTGCTTTCCTGACAGGTTCAGCAGCCACACTCTGTAATAAATAGTCCTGGGTCTGCTGCTGTTCCTCTTCCAGCTTTATATTCAATTTTCCACCCCTTCTCTCCTCTCTGTCCGCTGTGTCTTTTGTGTTCCTTTCTTGGCCTGTGTGCTCCCCATCCCATTCCCTTTCACTGCTTCATCTCTCTTGTTCTTCTTTTTCTTTTTTGAAATGAATACTCAATATTTATGTAAATCTTCTTACTCAATCCCTCTCCCTGTTCTGTCCTACTTTTTGCCTCTCTCTCTGTCTCACTTGCTGCCTGCATCTTTATTTCTCCTTTCTTCCTCTCCTTGTCCCTCTGTCCTGCACCGTGACTGTGTTTCTTTGTCCCTGTCACTGTCCCTTTGCCTGTACCTGTGTGCACCTGCTGCCCAGTGCTCCTCCCTGACCGTCCCCTCTCTTGGTGAGCCTCTGTCCTGCTGGCCGTGCCTCTCTGTCTCCGTCCCTGTGCTGCTCCTTGGCCGCGTTTGCCCGCCCCGGCACGTGCCGCGGTCGATTCCTCTGCGGGTTCTTGTTTCCCTCTTTGTATCCCTCAGTCCTTGCTGCGTGTTTGGCACCGTGTTTCATTCTGCGTCCTTCTGCGTGCCTCGCTCGTGTTCCTGTTTTATTCTGTGTGGCTCTGTGGAGCTCCCCGTGCCGGTGGTTCCCACGGGTGTGTCCCATTTGCTGTCCCTGTTCTTTTTTAATCCCTCTCTGTGTGCGGCCCATTCACCATCCCAGGTGTTTTTGGATTTTTTGTTTTTTTCCATTTCATCCTGCGCCTTGATCTTAGTTTTCTTGCTGTGTCCTCTCTGCTGGTGCTTCCTCTTCTGCCCCTTGTTGCCTGTGTCTGCGGGGCTGAGAAGGAACTTCAGCCCTTCTGGGGGCTGTCCCCCACTTCCTTGCGTGAGCAGAGTCCCTTTTTGGGGGGATGGACCGTGGGAAGGGTTCGAATAAAGTGCCGTGCCGGCAGCTCCTGCCCGAGGCATGTAGTTGTTCTGTGCCTTCTTTGGGGGTGAGGAAAAAGGCTGAGGGGGACAGGGGGTGGAGACTCGGGGCTCCCGTGTCCTTTGGGGCACCCCAAGGTCCCGAGGAGAGGGAGCCACGCTGCGGTGAAGGAGCAGGGAGTGGGAGTGGGGGGGCGGTGCCGGGTGCCGTCCCCCAGAGGACCCAAGAGTGCCAGAACATTCACAGGAGGGCTGGGTGTAGAAGGCAGGAAAATATAAATATAAAAAATACCTAACTACAGCTTAAATAAATGTTTTATTTGGTTAGAGAAGAGTTTTTTAATAGATAATCTAAATATAAAATAAAAATAATAGAAAAATAAAAATATATTTATATAAATATAAAATATATACAAATAGAAGTAACAACTTTATATTAAATATATGAATAATGCAAATATATAGTGTATGAATATAAATTATATATATATGAGATTAGAAATACGCAAATAATATAGTTTAAAGTAAATGGGTTTTTTTGGTTTTATTTGGTAAAGGCGGGTTTTTTTATAATTAATATAAGCAAAATAAATACACAAATGTACAATAAGTTTATAAAGACATAAAAGTAGAAGTATTTGTGCATACATGAATGTATGGAAGTAAATACATAAATATATAGATCAATATAAATGTAGGATATAAATAATATATACTTCTGGTATAATATATTTATAATATAGATACATTGATTGCAGACATACAAATGAAAGATATAAATAGAAACATTTAAATATAGTTTAAAATAAAGGGGTTTTTTGTTTGTATTTGGGTAAAGGTGGGGCTTTTAAATAAAATTTGAAACATACACATATATAATATATAAAGATATATGCATAAAATAGAAATGAATTTTAACAATATAAATATTATGTGTACAATAAATAATAAAAATAATATTGTATATATGTTATAATGCAACCTTAATTGAAAATATAAAATGTGTATAGATTGGGAATGTGAATATAAATTAAATATTAATAGATTTTTATTCAAAGGGGTTTTTTTATTGTTTGCTTTTAGTTTTGGTCGGGGTGTTTTGGGGGCATTCCTTTAGGAGGATTTTTTGAAGGGATGGGACTCGTTGCTTTTTGCCTTCGCTTCTCTCTCTGTCCCCAAAGCGCCGCAGCCCCGGGCTGAGCTCGGCGCAGTGCTGCCGCCTTGTGGACACAGCGCGGTACTGCAGCCAGCCCCCGAGCCGGCAATGGCAGTGCTGCCGCCTTGTGGACACAGCGCGGTACTGCAGCCAGCCCCCGAGCCGGCAATGGCAGTGCTGCCGCCTTGTGGACACAGCGCGGTACTGCAGCCAGCCCCCGAGCCGGCAATGGCAGTGCTGCCGCCTTGTGGACACAGCGCGGTACTGCAGCCAGCCCCCGAGCCGGCAATGGCAGTGCTGCCGCCTTGTGGGCACAGCGCGGTACTGCAGCCGCCCCCGAGCCGGCAATGGCAGTGCTGCCGCCTTGTAGGGCACAGCGCGGTACTGCTGCCAGCCCCCGAGCCGGCAATGGCAGTGCTGCCGCCTTGTGGGCACAGCGCGGTACTGCAGCCGCCGCCGCTCCGGCGCCCTGGCAGCGCTGCCGTCCTGTGGGCACAGCGCAGTGCTGCGCGCGTGCCCTTCCGATGATGGGAGCGAGCGCGTGCCGGGACGCTGCCCTGTAGGACTGCCGCCACGCTGCGGAAGTGGCCTCTGCCAGTACTAGAGATGGCGGCCGAGAAGGGCGGAAGTGACGTCTTGCCACTCTCAAGATGGCGATTTGGCCGGCAATCGTTTGACCTTCTATATATGGCGGCAGTTCCGGGTACCACAACAAAGATGGCAGCCGGGCCGGAAGTGGCCTCTGCCAGTACTAGAGATGGCGGCCGAGAAGGGCGGAAGTGACGTCTTGCCACTCTCAAGATGGCGGTTTGGCCGGCACTCGTCTGACCTTCTATATATGGCGGCAGTTCCGGGTACCACAACAAAGATGGCAGCCGGGCCGGAAGTGGCCTCTGCCAGTACTAGAGATGGCGGCCGAGAAGGGCGGAAGTGACGTCTTGCCACTCTCAAGATGGCGGTTTGGCCGGCACTCGTTTGACCTTCTATATATGGCGGCAGAAAGGGCGGGAAAATCAAGGACCCCAGGCTGTTTTGTGGGCTGCCTGCCCGCGACGCCGACACGGATCCCCGCGGCGCGATTTTCTGCGGCGTTTCCGAGAGTGCGGACACGGGCTGTGGGCTCAGCAGCGCCGCGGGCGCGCGGGAAACGGGCAGGCGCCGACAGGCGGCTGCGGGCAGACGCCTTTCCCTGCCGGGGTCCTGTACTGCCGGGGGCGGCACCGAAGGCGGTCCCGGGGGCGGTACCAAGGGCGGAACCAGGGGCGGTACCAAGGGCGGCAGCGGCGGCGGTACCCACGGCGGTACCGGGGGGCGGTACCGGGCGGGGGTCCAGGTGCGGGGCCGTGAGGTGGTCCAGGGGCGGGGCCGGGCCCGGCACAGGTGCGCGGGGTCTCGGTGCGGCTGCGCGGGGCGTGGCCGAGGTGATTGAACTCCAGGTAATTGGCTCGGCCCCCATTTGCTCAGGCTGAGCTCCTTTGGGTCGGTGGCTGCGTTGGAGCTCCGCGCACAGGGACAGGTTGGATTTCTGCTTTCCTTCCTCTCAAACCCTCTCCCCCTCCTCCTCGTGTTCCCCTTCTTTTTCTGCCTTTCCCGCCTTTCTCTCTCCTCCTCAAACCGACTCTTTCCCTCCCCTTTCGGCCTCTCCTCCTGTTTCTCTCTCTACCTTTCCTCCCTCCTCCCCGTGTTCCTTTTCTTTTCTTTCTCCCCCCAACCTGTCCCCCCCATTCTCCCTCTCCTGTCCCTACCCCGCTCCCCTCTCCTGTTCCCCTCCTGGGTCCCCCGTCCCTCTCCGCCCCCGGCCTTTCCCTCCCCAGTCCCGCTTCCCTCCGCAGCCCGAGCCCTCCCTGCTCCTCTCATCCCTGTGTCCCTGCTCTCCGTCCCTTCTCCCCTGGCTGTTTCCCGCTGTTCCCCACCATCCGCCCCCCATACCTATACACACCCTACCCTACCCTGTTCTATTCCTTTCTCCTCCTGCGCCTGCTTCTACCCTTCCTTCTCCCCAACCCTGGGCCCCCCGTTCCCTCTCCCTGCTCCCATTCCCCTCATTCAATCCTCCCCTCCTTCCTCCACCCTCCCATTCCCTTCCCACCACACCTGTCCCTGTTCCCTCTCCCTGCTCCCGTTCCCCCCCCCCCCCAATTCCGCCTCCCCTCCTTCCTCCGCTCTCCCATTCCCCCCCCCCAGCGCCCCTTCCCCTGTCCCCGCTGCCCCGCACACCCCGGCGCCCCCCGCCCTCGGTCCTTGGTCACCCACCCCGACCGCCCCGTCTGCCCCCCCATTCCCATCCTCCGTGCCCGCTTTTCCTCTTTCCCCCGCCCCGCGGGGGTCGGGACGCCGCATAATAAAGGCCGTAGAGCCGGAGCGGCTGGACCCGGCCGGGCGCGGGGGCCGCCGTGCCAGCCCTGGAGCCCCAAATCCCGGCGCTCCCGGTGCCCCCGTCCCGCGGAGGCCCCGCAGCCCTGAGCGCGGAGCAGCGCCCGGCTCCCCGTTCCCGTGCGCGCACAGCCCCGGGGCTGCTGCCCGCGCACCCCTGCGGAACGAGCGGGGCTGGGGCGCGGGAGGAGCCGCTCGGCGGGGCCGGGCACGGTGCCGCTCGGGCTGTTTCTCATTCACCTGCCAGATGGGATGCTCCCCCTCTCCCTTGCTTTGCAACTCCAAGAAGCTCTGCGATGGCAAAACCTCTTTTATTAAAACTCGGCTGCGGCTTTTCCCCTTTGCTTCCGGGTCACAGGATATACTGGGATTGAGAGGGTTCCTAAAATCCGACTCTCGAGGACACGGCCCGTGGGAGATTTGAACTCACAACCTTGGCACTACCTCGGACTGTGCTCCGACTGACTGAGCCCTCTGCATCACAGGTATGAAACTCCCAAGGATGGGAATCATTGGCTGCACAAGAGCAAGCTGCACAGAGGTCTCAGTGCTTCCCACTCAGTGCCAGCAATGCTCCTTGTTGTTTCTGTGTGTCCCAGCTGCGGGGAACGGGGGGCAGGAGGAGGCCAGGAGTCCCCGAAAGGCATCCAGCACCTCTTGTCCTTGGGCCCTCGGGGCAGGGGCTGTGCCTGCAGCGTCCTGCCCGTGCCGAGCGCACGGCCCGGGATGGGCGCTGGGTGCCCGACCGGCGCTGGCACGGACACGGCTCAAGGGCTGCCCATGGCTCCCGGGCCAGGGGCTGCTCTGAGCAGGCTCCTGGAGATGCTTCAGCCTGGATACAGGCCACTGACAGCCCAAAAGCAGCCCAAGGAGCAGCTGGCGTGTCCTGGTGATGGTGGCACGGGCTGCGTGCAGAGGGGCTCAGACAGCAATTCCTGGTTCCAGCCTCCCAGAGCTCCCAGGCAGCTGCCAGGTATGTCCTGTCCACCCCAATTGCCTTCCCTTCCCTTCCCTTCCCTTCCCTTCCCGCCTGAGGCCTCGTTCAGCAGCAGCAGCACTAAAGCCAAGGCAGTCTTCCCTCACAGCTATTAAATGCCAACCGACAGCCTGCAGAGATGCCTTCAAATCAAAGGTTCAGGTGGGATGAAGTTTTGTTTGGACGAAGGTGGGAGTTTCCAGGGAGCCAGCTGGAAGTGCAGAAGGGATGGAAAGCTTTCCCAGGTGGGTCCCACTGGAGGTGTGCTGGAGGCAGGGAGATGTGCACCCTTTGCTGAGGGAAAAGAACTTGCTGAGGCTCTGAAAGGAGCTGAGCTGCTGCAGGGAGAGATGTCCTCCCGTGGGCACGGGGAGCTGCCTTGGCACGGGACGGGAGCGCCCCCGGCCCTGCCTTCTCCTGCTTGAAAATATCACCTGGAGCCCCGGCTCAGGGGGGCTAAATCAGCTGAACTCCAGGCAGCTCTGTCAGCTGCCCCCCAGGGACATGGGCTGGGGCTGGGGGATGAGGGCTTTAAATAGCCAATTCTTTGGAACAGATGCCTGTCCCTGTCCCGATGCTGCTGAGCTTCCTTGCACGCTCTGCCCGTTCCTGGCAGAGCTGGCGTTCAAGGGGCAGCTCTGCACGGGAATATCCACCCTCCGTGAGGCACCGTGAGGGTATGGCAGCAGGAACTGAGCAGGGAATTGGGGGCTGTGGGATAATTCACGGGAACTAGCAAAGCTGACAGTGAGCCCCGAGTCTGGGCCCTGCACAGAGAACAATCTTTGTGCTGCCCTGTCAGCTCAACCCCCGGGCTGGGAAGTTTTGGGAGTCAAATGTATGGAATTGTACAAATCACAGCAACTGGGCTGTGATCACCCAGAGGGACAATCCAAGTCCCAGATGATTCCTCCACAATCCAATCTGGGGATTTTAAAGCCCTCATGGTGGCCCTGTGCCTGCCAGGAGCTCTGACTGTGCTTTTCCTTTCCTACCAGCTCCTGAGCAGTGTCAGGGCCACCATGAGGGCTTTGAAATCCAGACAGACCCCAAATCCCACACAGTGACTAATACGAATGAAGAACTGCACTGTTCTCATCAGAAGCTCAAAACTCTTGTTTCTGAATTTTATGACAGCAATGTAATGGAATCCCACGAGCCTCATTAATGCTTTTCGTTTCATTCTTACGTATTTTTAATCCCTCATTTGGCAGCTGGTAAAACTTATCCTGGAATTCAGAAGCAGGGCTGGCTCTGACCTTCACCTCTGGTCCCACTTTGTGCAAACACCACTTGTGCCAGGGTGAACAGATGGCGTGGCCCGTGCCCACTGCCTGGGATTCACCCAACCAAAACCAAGAGCAAGTGCTGGTAGGGCTTTAAGAACTGGAAATAACTTGGAAACAAAATAATTCACCTTTTTCTTCTGGTTCTTTATTTTTTTCTTCCAGGTGCTGGACTTGCCTCTGTGGATGTGTGCTGAGCTCTCACTACAGGGGACTGTGAGGCCTGACTGGCTGTGAGTTTGTGTTCTTCTCACTGGGAATCAGAAATGATCATTAATTAGACCACCGAAATCTTTTCTGAAACCTTTCCCCTTTCCTGATAAGTCTTGTCTTTCTGCCTTTAACTCTACAGCTGTTCCCTGACGTGATTTCCCCTGCCTCACTTCTGTGCAGCTCCTAGCTGGGGAAAACTGGGATAACTTAGAGGGGACAGAGGTGAAACTTTTAGCTGGATTTTTCTAAAATTTTCTAATGATACTGAAATTATTTCCAATTGCCCCAGTGAGAAGAACACCAACTTGCAGGCATCAAAAGCTCCAAACTCGTTTAATTGAGGCAGGTCCAAGGAAAAGCCCAGCCATGCCAGGCTGAGGCTGGAGCCTGCTCATAATTCATTGTTGGTGTCTGCTGCAGTCTAGGAATAGCTGTCTCATTTGTCACTTGCTTGATCTGCTTTTATATCCCTGATTCAAATGGAGTTAGGCAAACTTCATGTTTGCTATTAGGCTATGAAGAAGCCTATTGTAACCAGCATATGCTTTTCTTAGATGGAAATGTGCATGCAAAATACAAAGAGCTTTGATACTGAGATTTTTTTTTTCCCCTCCTGAGGTTCAAGTATTTTATCATTTTAATAGCATTCCATTTTCCTGTTGCACCCATTTTTAGAGTGCATCTTTTGTATTAGCTCTGAGTACCATAATTCCTTCCAAATTCCTGTGGCACTATTACCATAACTACACAATTAGCTACAGCTGGATGTAGCAGAGGTGAACACTAAATAGTTTTGTTGGCAGGAGGCCCAGTGTCTTTTAACCCAGACACCTTCTTTACTGACGCCTGGTTTGTTACTCTGCTTTAGGGAGTATGGGGAACTTCAGATACAAAGAAGAGAATTTAAAAGTTATAATTGTACAAGTTTGTTATGCAAAAAGGTGCTGAAGGTGCTGTGGATTTGTTTTGGATTGTTATTTGTGGGTTTTTTGTTTGTTTTCTTTTGGGTTTCTTTGTGGTTGTTTTTGGTGGTGTTTCTTTTTTTTTTTTTTCCTAGAGTTTTTTTTTTTTTACCTTCCCTTCCCTTCCCTTCCCTTCCCTTCCCTTCCCTTCCCTTCCCTTCCCTTCCCTTCCCTTCCCTTCCCTTCCCTTCCCTTCCCTTCCCTTCCCTTCCCTTCCCTTCCCTTCCCTTCCCTTCCCTTCCCTTCCCTTCCCTTCCCTTCAGCTTGAAGAAACTGGAAGAAGGAATTTGGATGTATAAAAACAAGCTGAGAAGAGCATCAGTGTGTTCACTGGCAGCACGGGCTGGGATGAGGGCTGAGCAGGACCCAAGCTGCAGCACTTCAACCATTCAGCTTTCACCTCGTGTTTTATCACGGCCTTTATGAGACAGATGTGAATCGATGAGTCCCAGGCCGAGCCGTGCCCGTGCCCTGTTCTGTCGGAGCTGGTGCTTTCCTGACAGGTTCAGCAGCCACACTCTGTAATAAATAGTCCTGGGTCTGCTGCTGTTCCTCTTCCAGCTTTATATTCAATTTTCCACCCCTTCTCTCCTCTCTGTCCGCTGTGTCTTTTGTGTTCCTTTCTTGGCCTGTGTGCTCCCCATCCCATTCCCTTTCACTGCTTCACTCTCTCTTGTTCTTCTTTTTCTTTTTTGAAATGAATACTCAATATTTATGTAATCTCTCTTACTCAATCCCTCTCCCTGTTCTGTCCTACTTTTTGCCTCTCTCTCTGTCTCACTTGCTGCCTGCATCTTTATTTCTCCTTTCTTCCTCTCCTTGTCCCTCAGTCCTGCACCGTGACTGTGTTTCTTTGTCCCTGTCACTGTCCCTTTGCCTGTACCTGTGTGCACCTGCTGCCCAGTGCTCCTCCCTGACCGTCCCCTCTCTTGGTGAGCCTCTGTTCCTGCTGGCCGTGCCTCTCTGTCTCCGTCCCTGTGCTGCTCCTTGGCCGCGTTTGCCCGCCCCGGCACGTGCCGCGGTCGATTCCTCTGCGGGTTCTTGTTTCCCTCTTTGTATCCCTCAGTCCTTGCTGCGTGTTTGGCACCGTGTTTCGTTCTGCGTCCTTCTCCGTGCCTCGCTCGTGTTCCTGTTTTATTCTGTGTGGCTCTGTGGAGCTCCCCGTGCCGGTGGTTCCCACGGGTGTGTCCCATTTGCTGTCCCTGTTCTTTTTTAATCCCTCTCTGTGTGCGGCCCATTCACCATCCCAGGTGTTTTTGGATTTTTTGTTTTTTTCCATTTCATCCTGCGCCTTGATCTTAGTTTTCTTGCTGTGTCCTCTCGGCTGGTGCTTCCTCTTCTGCCCCTTGTTGCCTGTGTCTGCGGGGCTGAGAAGGAACTTCAGCCCTTCTGGGGGCTGTCCCCCACTTCCTTGCGTGAGCAGAGTCCCTTTTTGGGGGGATGGACCGTGGGAAGGGTTCGAATAAAGTGCCGTGCTCCTGCCCGAGGCAGTTGTAGTTGTTCTGTGCCTTCTTTGGGGGTGAGGAAAAAAGGCTGAGGGGGGCAGGGGGTGGAGACTCGGGGGCTCCCGTGTCCTTTGGGGCACCCCAAGGTCCCGAGGAGAGGGAGCCACGCTGCGGTGAAGGAGCAGCTGAGTGGGGAGTGGGGGGGGCGGTGCCCGGTGCCGTCCCCCAGAGGGACCCAAGAGTGCCAGAACATTCACAGGGAGGGCTGGGTGTAGAAGGCAGGAAAATATAAATATAAAAAAATACCTAACTACAGCTTAAATAAATGTTTTATTTGGTTAGAGAAGAGTTTTTTAATAGATAATCTAAATATAAAATAAAAATAATAGAAAAATAAAAATATATTTATATAAATATAAAATATATACAAATAGAAGTAACAACTTTATATTAAATATATGAATAATGCAAATATATAGTGTATGAATATAAATTATATATATATGAGATTAGAAATACGCAAATAATATAGTTTAAAGTAAATGGGTTTTTTTGGTTTTATTTGGTAAAGGCGGGTTTTTTTATAATTAATATAAGCAAAATAAATACACAAATGTACAATAAGTTTATAAAGACATAAAAGTAGAAGTATTTGTGCATACATGAATGTATGGAAGTAAATACATAAATATATAGATCAATATAAATGTAGGATATAAATAATATATACTTCTGGTATAATATATTTATAATATAGATACATTGATTGCAGACATACAAATGAAAGATATAAATAGAAACATTTAAATATAGTTTAAAATAAAGGGGTTTTTTGTTTGTATTTGGGTAAAGGTGGGGCTTTTAAATAAAATTTGAAACATACACATATATAATATATAAAGATATATGCATAAAATAGAAATGAATTTTAACAATATAAATATTATGTGTACAATAAATAATAAAAATAATATTGTATATATGTTATAATGCAACCTTAATTGAAAATATAAAATGTGTATAGATTGGGAATGTGAATATAAATTAAATATTAATAGATTTTTATTCAAAGGGGTTTTTTTATTGTTTGCTTTTAGTTTTGGTCGGGGTGTTTTGGGGGCATTCTTTTAGGAGGATTTTTTGAAGGGATGGGACTCGTTGCTTTTTGCCTTCGCTTCTCTCTCTGTCCCCAAAGCGCCGCAGCCCCGGGCTGAGCTCGGCGCAGTGCTGCCGCCTTGTGGACACAGCGCGGTACTGCAGCCAGCCCCCGAGCCGGCAATGGCAGTGCTGCCGCCTTGTGGACACAGCGCGGTACTGCAGCCAGCCCCCGAGCCGGCAATGGCAGTGCTGCCGCCTTGTGGATACAGCGCGGTACTGCAGCCAGCCCCGAGCCGGCAATGGCAGTGCTGCCGCCTTGTGGACACAGCGCGGTACTGCAGCCAGCCCCCGAGCCGGCAATGGCAGTGCTGCCGCCTTGTGGACACAGCGCGGTACTGCAGCCAGCCCCGAGCCGGCAATGGCAGTGCTGCCGCCTTGTGGACACAGCGCGGTACTGCAGCCAGCCCCCGAGCCGGCAATGGCAGTGCTGCCGCCTTGTGGGCACAGCGCGGTACTGCAGCCAGCCCCCGAGCCGGCAATGGCAGTGCTGCCGCCTTGTGGACACAGCGCGGTACTGCAGCCAGCCCCCGAGCCGGCAATGGCAGTGCTGCCGCCTTGTGGACACAGCGCGGTACTGCAGCCAGCCCCGAGCCGGCAATGGCAGTGCTGCCGCCTTGTGGACACAGCGCGGTACTGCAGCCAGCCCCGAGCCGGCAATGGCAGTGCTGCCGCCTTGTGGGCACAGCGCGGTACTGCAGCCAGCCCCGAGCCGGCAATGGCAGTGCTGCCGCCTTGTGGACACAGCGCGGTACTGCAGCCAGCCCCCGAGCCGGCAATGGCAGTGCTGCTGCCTTGTGGGCACAGCGCGGTACTGCAGCCAGCCCCGAGCCGGCAATGGCAGTGCTGCCGTCTTGTGGACACAGCGCGGTACTGCAGCCAGCCCCCGAGCCGGCAATGGCAGTGCTGCCGCCTTGTGGGCACAGCGCGGTACTGCAGCCGCCCCCGAGCCGGCAATGGCAGTGCTGCCGCCTTGTAGGCACAGCGCGGTACTGCTGCCAGCCCCCGAGCCGGCAATGGCAGTGCTGCCGCCTTGTGGGCACAGCGCGGTACTGCAGCCGCCGCCGCTCCGGCGCCCTGGCAGCGCTGCCGTCCTGTGGGCACAGCGCAGTGCTGCGCGCGTGCCCTTCCGATGATGGGAGCGAGCGCGTGCCGGGACGCTGCCCTGTAGGACTGCCGCCACGCTGCGGAAGTGGCCTCTGCCAGTACTAGAGATGGCGGCCGAGAAGGGCGGAAGTGACGTCTTGCCACTCTCAAGATGGCGATTTGGCCGGCAATCGTTTGACCTTCTATATATGGCGGCAGTTCCGGGTACCACAACAAAGATGGCAGCCGGGCCGGAAGTGGCCTCTGCCAGTACTAGAGATGGCGGCCGAGAAGGGCGGAAGTGACGTCTTGCCACTCTCAAGATGGCGGTTTGGCCGGCACTCGTTTGACCTTCTATATATGGCGGCAGAAAGGGCGGGAAAATCAAGGACCCCAGGCTGTTTTGTGGGCTGCCTGCCCGCGACGCCGACACGGATCCCCGCGGCGCGATTTTCTGCGGCGTTTCCGAGAGTGCGGACACGGGCTGTGGGCTCAGCAGCGCCGCGGGCGCGCGGGAAACGGGCAGGCGCCGACAGGCGGCTGCGGGCAGACGCCTTTCCCTGCCGGGGTCCTGTACTGCCGGGGGCGGCACCGAAGGCGGTCCCGGGGGCGGTACCAAGGGCGGAACCAGGGGCGGTACCAAGGGCGGCAGCGGCGGCGGTACCCACGGCGGTACCGGGGGCGGTACCGGGCGGGGGTCCAGGTGCGGGGCCGTGAGGTGGTCCAGGGGCGGGGCCGGGCCCGGCACAGGTGCGCGGGGTCTCGGTGCGGCTGCGCGGGGCGTGGCCGAGGTGATTGAACTCCAGGTAATTGGCTCGGCCCCCATTTGCTCAGGCTGAGCTCCTTTGGGTCGGTGGCTGCGTTGGAGCTCCGCGCACAGGGACAGGTTGGATTTCTGCTTTCCTTCCTCTCAAACCCTCTCCCCCTCCTCCTCGTGTTCCCCTTCTTTTTCTGCCTTTCCCGCCTTTCTCTCTCCTCCTCAAACCGACTCTTTCCCTCCCCTTTCGGCCTCTCCTCCTGTTTCTCTCTCTACCTTTCCTCCCTCCTCCCCGTGTTCCTTTTCTTTTCTTTCTCCCCCCAACCTGTCCCCCCCATTCTCCCTCTCCTGTCCCTACCCCGCTCCCCTCTCCTGTTCCCCTCCTGGGTCCCCCGTCCCTCTCCGCCCCCGGCCTTTCCCTCCCCGTCCCGCTTCCCTCCGCAGCCCGAGCCCTCCCTGCTCCTCTCATCCCTGTGTCCCTGCTCTCCGTCCCTTCTCCCCTGGCTGTTTCCCGCTGTTCCCCACCATCCGCCCCCCATACCTATACACACCCTACCCTACCCTGTTCTATTCCTTTCTCCTCCTGCGCCTGCTTCTACCCTTCCTTCTCCCCAACCCTGGGCCCCCCGTTCCCTCTCCCTGCTCCCATTCCCCTCATTCAATCCTCCCCTCCTTCCTCCACCCTCCCATTCCCTTCCCACCACACCTGTCCCTGTTCCCTCTCCCTGCTCCCGTTCCCCCCCCCCCCCCAATTCCGCCTCCCCTCCTTCCTCCGCTCTCCCATTCCCCCCCCCCAGCGCCCCTTCCCCTGTCCCCGCTGCCCCGCACACCCCGGCGCCCCCCGCCCTCGGTCCTTGGTCACCCACCCCGACCGCCCCGTCTGCCCCCCCATTCCCATCCTCCGTGCCCGCTTTTCCTCTTTCCCCCGCCCCGCGGGGGTCGGGACGCCGCATAATAAAGGCCGTAGAGCCGGAGCGGCTGGACCCGGCCGGGCGCGGGGGCCGCCGTGCCAGCCCTGGAGCCCCAAATCCCGGCGCTCCCGGTGCCCCCGTCCCGCGGAGGCCCCGCAGCCCTGAGCGCGGAGCAGCGCCCGGCTCCCCGTTCCCGTGCGCGCACAGCCCCGGGGCTGCTGCCCGCGCACCCCTGCGGAACGAGCGGGGCTGGGGCGCGGGAGGAGCCGCTCGGCGGGGCCGGGCACGGTGCCGCTCGGGCTGTTTCTCATTCACCTGCCAGATGGGATGCTCCCCCTCTCCCTTGCTTTGCAACTCCAAGAAGCTCTGCGATGGCAAAACCTCTTTTATTAAAACTCGGCTGCGGCTTTTCCCCTTTGCTTCCGGGTCACAGGATATACTGGGATTGAGAGGGTTCCTAAAATCCGACTCTCGAGGACACGGCCCGTGGGAGATTTGAACTCACAACCTTGGCACTACCTGGACTGTGCTCCGACTGACTGAGCCCTCTGCATCACAGGTATGAAACTCCCAAGGATGGGAATCATTGGCTGCACAAGAGCAAGCTGCACAGAGGTCTCAGTGCTTCCCACTCAGTGCCAGCAATGCTCCTTGTTGTTTCTGTGTGTCCCAGCTGCGGGGAACGGGGGGCAGGAGGAGGCCAGGAGTCCCCGAAAGGCATCCAGCACCTCTTGTCCTTGGGCCCTCGGGGCAGGGGCTGTGCCTGCAGCGTCCTGCCCGTGCCGAGCGCACGGCCCGGGATGGGCGCTGGGTGCCCGACCGGCGCTGGCACGGACACGGCTCAAGGGCTGCCCATGGCTCCCGGGCCAGGGGCTGCTCTGAGCAGGCTCCTGGAGATGCTTCAGCCTGGATACAGGCCACTGACAGCCCAAAAGCAGCCCAAGGAGCAGCTGGCGTGTCCTGGTGATGGTGGCACGGGCTGCGTGCAGAGGGGCTCAGACAGCAATTCCTGGTTCCAGCCTCCCAGAGCTCCCAGGCAGCTGCCAGGTATGTCCTGTCCACCCCAATTCCCTTCCCTTCCCTTCCCTTCCCTTCCCTTCCCTTCCCTTCCCTTCCCTTCCCTTCCCGCCTGAGGCCTCGTTCAGCAGCAGCACTAAAGCCAAGGCAGTCTTCCCTCACAGCTATTAAATGCCAACCGACAGCCTGCAGAGATGCCTTCAAATCAAAGGTTCAGGTGGGATGAAGTTTTGTTTGGACGAAGGTGGGAGTTTCCAGGGAGCCAGCTGGAAGTGCAGAAGGGATGGAAAGCTTTCCCAGGTGGGTCCCACTGGAGGTGTGCTGGAGGCAGGGATGTGCACCCTTTGCTGAGGGAAAAGAACTTGCTGAGGCTCTGAAAGGAGCTGAGCTGCTGCAGGGAGAGATGTCCTCCCGTGGGCACGGGGAGCTGCCTTGGCACGGGACGGGAGCGCCCCCGGCCCTGCCTTCTCCTGCTTGAAAATATCACCTGGAGCCCCGGCTCAGGGGGGGCTAAATCAGCTGAACTCCAGGCAGCTCTGTCAGCTGCCCCCCCAGGGACATGGGTGGGGCTGGGGGATGAGGGCTTTAAATAGCCAATTCTTTGGAACAGATGCCTGTCCCTGTCCCGATGCTGCTGAGCTTCCTTGCACGCTCTGCCCGTTCCTGGCAGAGCTGGCGTTCAAGGGGCAGCTCTGCACGGGAATATCCACCCTCCGTGAGGCACCGTGAGGGTATGGCAGCAGGAACTGAGCAGGGAATTGGGGGCTGTGGGATAATTCACGGGAACTAGCAAAGCTGACAGTGAGCCCCGAGTCTGGGCCCTGCACAGAGAACAATCTTTGTGCTGCCCTGTCAGCTCAACCCCCGGGCTGGGAAGTTTTGGGAGTCAAATGTATGGAATTGTACAAATCACAGCAACTGGGCTGTGATCACCCAGAGGGACAATCCAAGTCCCAGATGATTCCTCCACAATCCAATCTGGGGATTTTAAAGCCCTCATGGTGGCCCTGTGCCTGCCAGGAGCTCTGACTGTGCTTTTCCTTTCCTACCAGCTCCTGAGCAGTGTCAGGGCCACCATGAGGGCTTTGAAATCCAGACAGACCCCAAATCCCACACAGTGACTAATACGAATGAAGAACTGCACTGTTCTCATCAGAAGCTCAAAACTCTTGTTTCTGAATTTTATGACAGCAATGTAATGGAATCCCACGAGCCTCATTAATGCTTTTCGTTTCATTCTTACGTATTTTTAATCCCTCATTTGGCAGCTGGTAAAACTTATCCTGGAATTCAGAAGCAGGGCTGGCTCTGACCTTCACCTCTGGTCCCACTTTGTGCAAACACCACTTGTGCCAGGGTGAACAGATGGCGTGGCCCGTGCCCACTGCCTGGGATTCACCCAACCAAAACCAAGAGCAAGTGCTGGTAGGGCTTTAAGAACTGGAAATAACTTGGAAACAAAATAATTCACCTTTTTCTTCTGGTTCTTTATTTTTTTCTTCCAGGTGCTGGACTTGCCTCTGTGGATGTGTGCTGAGCTCTCACTACAGGGGACTGTGAGGCCTGACTGGCTGTGAGTTTGTGTTCTTCTCACTGGGAATCAGAAATGATCATTAATTAGACCACCGAAATCTTTTCTGAAACCTTTCCCCTTTCCTGATAAGTCTTGTCTTTCTGCCTTTAACTGTACAGCTGTTCCCTGACGTGATTTCCCCTGCCTCACTTCTGTGCAGCTCCTAGCTGGGGAAAACTGGGATAACTTAGAGGGGACAGAGGTGAAACTTTTAGCTGGATTTTTCTAAAATTTTCTAATGATACTGAAATTATTTCCAATTGCCCCAGTGAGAAGAACACCAACTTGCAGGCATCAAAAGCTCCAAACTCGTTTAATTGAGGCAGGTCCAAGGAAAAGCCCAGCCATGCCAGGCTGAGGCTGGAGCCTGCTCATAATTCATTGTTGGTGTCTGCTGCAGTCTAGGAATAGCTGTCTCATTTGTCACTTGCTTGATCTGCTTTTATATCCCTGATTCAAATGGAGTTAGGCAAACTTCATGTTTGCTATTAGGCTATGAAGAAGCCTATTGTAACCAGCATATGCTTTTCTTAGATGGAAATGTGCATGCAAAATACAAAGAGCTTTGATACTGAGATTTTTTTTTTCCCCTCCTGAGGTTCAAGTATTTTATCATTTTAATAGCATTCCATTTTCCTGTTGCACCCATTTTTAGAGTGCATCTTTTGTATTAGCTCTGAGTACCATAATTCCTTCCAAATTCCTGTGGCACTATTACCATAACTACACAATTAGCTACAGCTGGATGTAGCAGAGGTGAACACTAAATAGTTTTGTTGGCAGGAGGCCCAGTGTCTTTTAACCCAGACACCTTCTTTACTGACGCCTGGTTTGTTACTCTGCTTTAGGGAGTATGGGGAACTTCAGATACAAAGAAGAGAATTTAAAAGTTATAATTGTACAAGTTTGTTATGCAAAAAGGTGCTGAAGGTGCTGTGGATTTGTTTTGGATTGTTATTTGTGGGTTTTTTGTTTGTTTTCTTTTGGGTTTCTTTGTGGTTGTTTTTGGTGGTGTTTCTTTTTTTTTTTTTTCCCCTAGAGTTTTTTTTTTTTCCTTCCCTTCCCTTCCCTTCCCTTCCCCTAGCTTGAAGAAACTGGAAGAAGGAATTTGGATGTATAAAAACAAGCTGAGAAGAGCATCAGTGTGTTCACTGGCAGCACGGGCTGGGATGAGGGCTGAGCAGGACCCAAGCTGCAGCACTTCAACCATTCAGCTTTCACCTCGTGTTTTATCACGGCCTTTATGAGACAGATGTGAATCGATGAGTCCCAGGCCGAGCCGTGCCCGTGCCCTGTTCTGTCGGAGCTGGTGCTTTCCTGACAGGTTCAGCAGCCACACTCTGTAATAAATAGTCCTGGGTCTGCTGCTGTTCCTCTTCCAGCTTTATATTCAATTTTCCACCCCTTCTCTCCTCTCTGTCCGCTGTGTCTTTTGTGTTCCTTTCTTGGCCTGTGTGCTCCCCATCCCATTCCCTTTCACTGCTTCACTCTCTCTTGTTCTTCTTTTTCTTTTTTGAAATGAATACTCAATATTTATGTAATCTCTCTTACTCAATCCCTCTCCCTGTTCTGTCCTACTTTTTGCCTCTCTCTCTGTCTCACTTGCTGCCTGCATCTTTATTTCTCCTTTCTTCCTCTCCTTGTCCCTCAGTCCTGCACCGTGACTGTGTTTCTTTGTCCCTGTCACTGTCCCTTTGCCTGTACCTGTGTGCACCTGCTGCCCAGTGCTCCTCCCTGACCGTCCCCTCTCTTGGTGAGCCTCTGTCCTGCTGGCCGTGCCTCTCTGTCTCCGTCCCTGTGCTGCTCCTTGGCCGCGTTTGCCCGCCCCGGCACGTGCTGCGGTCGATTCCTCTGCGGGTTCTTGTTTCCCTCTTTGTATCCCTCAGTCCTTGCTGCGTGTTTGGCACCGTGTTTCGTTCTGCGTCCTTCTCCGTGCCTCGCTCGTGTTCCTGTTTTATTCTGTGTGGCTCTGTGGAGCTCCCCGTGCCGGTGGTTCCCACGGGTGTGTCCCATTTGCTGTCCCTGTTCTTTTTTAATCCCTCTCTGTGTGCGGCCCATTCACCATCCCAGGTGTTTTTGGATTTTTTGTTTTTTTCCATTTCATCCTGCGCCTTGATCTTAGTTTTCTTGCTGTGTCCTCTCGGCTGGTGCTTCCTCTTCTGCCCCTTGTTGCCTGTGTCTGCGGGGCTGAGAAGGAACTTCAGCCCTTCTGGGGGCTGTCCCCCACTTCCTTGCGTGAGCAGAGTCCCTTTTTGGGGGGATGGACCGTGGGAAGGGTTCGAATAAAGTGCCGTGCTCCTGCCCGAGGCAGTTGTAGTTGTTGTGTGCCTTCTTTGGGGGTGAGGAAAAAAGGCTGAGGGGGGCAGGGGGTGGAGACTCGGGGGCTCCCGTGTCCTTTGGGGCACCCCAAGGTCCCGAGGAGAGGGAGCCACGCTGCGGTGAAGGAGCAGCTGAGTGGGGAGTGGGGGGGCGGTGCCCGGTGCCGTCCCCCAGAGGGACCCAAGAGTGCCAGAACATTCACAGGGAGGGCTGGGTGTAGAAGGCAGGAAAATATAAATATAAAAAATACCTAACTACAGCTTAAATAAATGTTTTATTTGGTTAGAGAAGAGTTTTTTAATAGATAATCTAAATATAAAATAAAAATAATAGAAAAATAAAAATATATTTATATAAATATAAAATATATACAAATAGAAGTAACAACTTTATATTAAATATATGAATAATGCAAATATATAGTGTATGAATATAAATTATATATATATGAGATTAGAAATACGCAAATAATATAGTTTAAAGTAAATGGGTTTTTTTGGTTTTATTTGGTAAAGGCGGGTTTTTTTATAATTAATATAAGCAAAATAAATACACAAATGTACAATAAGTTTATAAAGACATAAAAGTAGAAGTATTTGTGCATACATGAATGTATGGAAGTAAATACATAAATATATAGATCAATATAAATGTAGGATATAAATAATATATACTTCTGGTATAATATATTTATAATATAGATACATTGATTGCAGACATACAAATGAAAGATATAAATAGAAACATTTAAATATAGTTTAAAATAAAGGGGTTTTTTGTTTGTATTTGGGTAAAGGTGGGGCTTTTAAATAAAATTTGAAACATACACATATATAATATATAAAGATATATGCATAAAATAGAAATGAATTTTAACAATATAAATATTATGTGTACAATAAATAATAAAAATAATATTGTATATATGTTATAATGCAACCTTAATTGAAAATATAAAATGTGTATAGATTGGGAATGTGAATATAAATTAAATATTAATAGATTTTTATTCAAAGGGGTTTTTTTATTGTTTGCTTTTAGTTTTGGTCGGGGTGTTTTGGGGGCATTCTTTTAGGAGGATTTTTTGAAGGGATGGGACTCGTTGCTTTTTGCCTTCGCTTCTCTCTCTGTCCCCAAAGCGCCGCAGCCCCGGGCTGAGCTCGGCGCAGTGCTGCCGCCTTGTGGACACAGCGCGGTACTGCAGCCAGCCCCCGAGCCGGCAATGGCAGTGCTGCCGCCTTGTGGACACAGCGCGGTACTGCAGCCAGCCCCCGAGCCGGCAATGGCAGTGCTGCCGCCTTGTGGACACAGCGCGGTACTGCAGCCAGCCCCGAGCCGGCAATGGCAGTGCTGCCGCCTTGTGGACACAGCGCGGTACTGCAGCCAGCCCCCGAGCCGGCAATGGCAGTGCTGCCGCCTTGTGGACACAGCGCGGTACTGCAGCCAGCCCCGAGCCGGCAATGGCAGTGCTGCCGCCTTGTGGACACAGCGCGGTACTGCAGCCAGCCCCCGAGCCGGCAATGGCAGTGCTGCCGCCTTGTGGGCACAGCGCGGTACTGCAGCCAGCCCCCGAGCCGGCAATGGCAGTGCTGCCGCCTTGTGGACACAGCGCGGTACTGCAGCCAGCCCCCGAGCCGGCAATGGCAGTGCTGCCGCCTTGTGGACACAGCGCGGTACTGCAGCCAGCCCCGAGCCGGCAATGGCAGTGCTGCCGCCTTGTGGACACAGCGCGGTACTGCAGCCAGCCCCGAGCCGGCAATGGCAGTGCTGCCGCCTTGTGGACACAGCGCGGTACTGCAGCCAGCCCCGAGCCGGCAATAGCAGTGCTGCCGCCTTGTGGACACAGCGCGGTACTGCAGCCAGCCCCCGAGCCGGCAATGGCAGTGCTGCTGCCTTGTGGGCACAGCGCGGTACTGCAGCCAGCCCCGAGCCGGCAATGGCAGTGCTGCCGTCTTGTGGACACAGCGCGGTACTGCAGCCAGCCCCCGAGCCGGCAATGGCAGTGCTGCCGCCTTGTGGGCACAGCGCGGTACTGCAGCCGCCCCCGAGCCGGCAATGGCAGTGCTGCCGCCTTGTAGGCACAGCGCGGTACTGCTGCCAGCCCCCGAGCCGGCAATGGCAGTGCTGCCGCCTTGTGGGCACAGCGCGGTACTGCAGCCGCCGCCGCTCCGGCGCCCTGGCAGCGCTGCCGTCCTGTGGGCACAGCGCAGTGCTGCGCGCGTGCCCTTCCGATGATGGGAGCGAGCGCGTGCCGGGACGCTGCCCTGTAGGACTGCCGCCACGCTGCGGAAGTGGCCTCTGCCAGTACTAGAGATGGCGGCCGAGAAGGGCGGAAGTGACGTCTTGCCACTCTCAAGATGGCGATTTGGCCGGCAATCGTTTGACCTTCTATATATGGCGGCAGTTCCGGGTACCACAACAAAGATGGCAGCCGGGCCGGAAGTGGCCTCTGCCAGTACTAGAGATGGCGGCCGAGAAGGGCGGAAGTGACGTCTTGCCACTCTCAAGATGGCGGTTTGGCCGGCACTCGTTTGACCTTCTATATATGGCGGCAGTTCCGGGTACCACAACAAAGATGGCAGCCGGGCCGGAAGTGGCCTCTGCCAGTACTAGAGATGGCGGCCGAGAAGGGCGGAAGTGACGTCTTGCCACTCTCAAGATGGCGGTTTGGCCGGCACTCGTTTGACCTTCTATATATGGCGGCAGAAAGGGCGGGAAAATCAAGGACCCCAGGCTGTTTTGTGGGCTGCCTGCCCGCGACGCCGACACGGATCCCCGCGGCGCGATTTTCTGCGGCGTTTCCGAGAGTGCGGACACGGGCTGTGGGCTCAGCAGCGCCGCGGGCGCGCGGGAAACGGGCAGGCGCCGACAGGCGGCTGCGGGCAGACGCCTTTCCCTGCCGGGGTCCTGTACTGCCGGGGGCGGCACCGAAGGCGGTCCCGGGGGCGGTACCAAGGGCGGAACCAGGGGCGGTACCAAGGGCGGCAGCGGCGGCGGTACCCACGGCGGTACCGGGGGCGGTACCGGGCGGGGGTCCAGGTGCGGGGCCGTGAGGTGGTCCAGGGGCGGGGCCGGGCCCGGCACAGGTGCGCGGGGTCTCGGTGCGGCTGCGCGGGGCGTGGCCGAGGTGATTGAACTCCAGGTAATTGGCTCGGCCCCCATTTGCTCAGGCTGAGCTCCTTTGGGTCGGTGGCTGCGTTGGAGCTCCGCGCACAGGGACAGGTTGGATTTCTGCTTTCCTTCCTCTCAAACCCTCTCCCCCTCCTCCTCGTGTTCCCCTTCTTTTTCTGCCTTTCCCGCCTTTCTCTCTCCTCCTCAAACCGACTCTTTCCCTCCCCTTTCGGCCTCTCTCCTGTTTCTCTCTCTACCTTTCCTCCCTCCTCCCCGTGTTCCTTTTCTTTTCTTTCTCCCCCCAACCTGTCCCCCCCATTCTCCCTCTCCTGTCCCTACCCCGCTCCCCTCTCCTGTTCCCCTCCTGGGTCCCCCGTCCCTCTCCGCCCCCGGCCTTTCCCTCCCCGTCCCGCTTCCCTCCGCAGCCCGAGCCCTCCCTGCTCCTCTCATCCCTGTGTCCCTGCTCTCCGTCCCTTCTCCCCTGGCTGTTTCCCGCTGTTCCCCACCATCCGCCCCCCATACCTATACACACCCTACCCTACCCTGTTCTATTCCTTTCTCCTCCTGCGCCTGCTTCTACCCTTCCTTCTCCCCAACCCTGGGCCCCCCGTTCCCTCTCCCTGCTCCCATTCCCCTCATTCAATCCTCCCCTCCTTCCTCCACCCTCCCATTCCCTTCCCACCACACCTGTCCCTGTTCCCTCTCCCTGCTCCCGTTCCCCCCCCCCCCAATTCCGCCTCCCCTCCTTCCTCCGCTCTCCCATTCCCCCCCCCCAGCGCCCCTTCCCCTGTCCCCGCTGCCCCGCACACCCCGGCGCCCCCCGCCCTCGGTCCTTGGTCACCCACCCCGACCGCCCCGTCTGCCCCCCCATTCCCATCCTCCGTGCCCGCTTTTCCTCTTTCCCCCGCCCCGCGGGGGTCGGGACGCCGCATAATAAAGGCCGTAGAGCCGGAGCGGCTGGACCCGGCCGGGCGCGGGGGCCGCCGTGCCAGCCCTGGAGCCCCAAATCCCGGCGCTCCCGGTGCCCCCGTCCCGCGGAGGCCCCGCAGCCCTGAGCGCGGAGCAGCGCCCGGCTCCCCGTTCCCGTGCGCGCACAGCCCCGGGGCTGCTGCCCGCGCACCCCTGCGGAACGAGCGGGGCTGGGGCGCGGGAGGAGCCGCTCGGCGGGGCCGGGCACGGTGCCGCTCGGGCTGTTTCTCATTCACCTGCCAGATGGGATGCTCCCCCTCTCCCTTGCTTTGCAACTCCAAGAAGCTCTGCGATGGCAAAACCTCTTTTATTAAAACTCGGCTGCGGCTTTTCCCCTTTGCTTCCGGGTCACAGGATATACTGGGATTGAGAGGGTTCCTAAAATCCGACTCTCGAGGACACGGCCCGTGGGAGATTTGAACTCACAACCTTGGCACTACCTGGACTGTGCTCCGACTGACTGAGCCCTCTGCATCACAGGTATGAAACTCCCAAGGATGGGAATCATTGGCTGCACAAGAGCAAGCTGCACAGAGGTCTCAGTGCTTCCCACTCAGTGCCAGCAATGCTCCTTGTTGTTTCTGTGTGTCCCAGCTGCGGGGAACGGGGGGCAGGAGGAGGCCAGGAGTCCCCGAAAGGCATCCAGCACCTCTTGTCCTTGGGCCCTCGGGGCAGGGGCTGTGCCTGCAGCGTCCTGCCCGTGCCGAGCGCACGGCCCGGGATGGGCGCTGGGTGCCCGACCGGCGCTGGCACGGACACGGCTCAAGGGCTGCCCATGGCTCCCGGGCCAGGGGCTGCTCTGAGCAGGCTCCTGGAGATGCTTCAGCCTGGATACAGGCCACTGACAGCCCAAAAGCAGCCCAAGGAGCAGCTGGCGTGTCCTGGTGATGGTGGCACGGGCTGCGTGCAGAGGGGCTCAGACAGCAATTCCTGGTTCCAGCCTCCCAGAGCTCCCAGGCAGCTGCCAGGTATGTCCTGTCCACCCCAATTGCCTTCCCTTCCCTTCCCTTCCCTTCCCTTCCCTTCCCTTCCCTTCCCTTCCCTTCCCTTCCCTTCCCTTCCCTTCCCTTCCCTTCCCTTCCCTTCCCTTCCCTTCCCGCCTGAGGCCTCGTTCAGCAGCAGCACTAAAGCCAAGGCAGTCTTCCCTCACAGCTATTAAATGCCAACCGACAGCCTGCAGAGATGCCTTCAAATCAAAGGTTCAGGTGGGATGAAGTTTTGTTTGGACGAAGGTGGGAGTTTCCAGGGAGCCAGCTGGAAGTGCAGAAGGGATGGAAAGCTTTCCCAGGTGGGTCCCACTGGAGGTGTGCTGGAGGCAGGGATGTGCACCCTTTGCTGAGGGAAAAGAACTTGCTGAGGCTCTGAAAGGAGCTGAGCTGCTGCAGGGAGAGATGTCCTCCCGTGGGCACGGGGAGCTGCCTTGGCACGGGACGGGAGCGCCCCCGGCCCTGCCTTCTTCTGCTTGAAAATATCACCTGGAGCCCCGGCTCAGGGGGGCTAAATCAGCTGAACTCCAGGCAGCTCTGTCAGCTGCCCCCCAGGGACATGGGCGGGGCTGGGGGATGAGGGCTTTAAATAGCCAATTCTTTGGAACAGATGCCTGTCCCTGTCCCGATGCTGCTGAGCTTCCTTGCACGCTCTGCCCGTTCCTGGCAGAGCTGGCGTTCAAGGGGCAGCTCTGCACGGGAATATCCACCCTCCGTGAGGCACCGTGAGGGTATGGCAGCAGGAACTGAGCAGGGAATTGGGGGCTGTGGGATAATTCACGGGAACTAGCAAAGCTGACAGTGAGCCCCGAGTCTGGGCCCTGCACAGAGAACAATCTTTGTGCTGCCCTGTCAGCTCAACCCCCGGGCTGGGAAGTTTTGGGAGTCAAATATATGGAATTGTACAAATCACAGCAACTGGGCTGTGATCACCCAGAGGGACAATCCAAGTCCCAGATGATTCCTCCACAATCCAATCTGGGGATTTTAAAGCCCTCATGGTGGCCCTGTGCCTGCCAGGAGCTCTGACTGTGCTTTTCCTTTCCTACCAGCTCCTGAGCAGTGTCAGGGCCACCATGAGGGCTTTGAAATCCAGACAGACCCCAAATCCCACACAGTGACTAATACGAATGAAGAATTGCACTGTTCTCATCAGAAGCTCAAAACTCTTGTTTCTGAATTTTATGACAGCAATGTAATGGAATCCCACGAGCCTCATTAATGCTTTTCGTTTCATTCTTACGTATTTTTAATCCCTCATTTGGCAGCTGGTAAAACTTATCCTGGAATTCAGAAGCAGGGCTGGCTCTGACCTTCACCTCTGGTCCCACTTTGTGCAAACACCACTTGTGCCAGGGTGAACAGATGGCGTGGCCCGTGCCCACTGCCTGGGATTCACCCAACCAAAACCAAGAGCAAGTGCTGGTAGGGCTTTAAGAACTGGAAATAACTTGGAAACAAAATAATTCACCTTTTTCTTCTGGTTCTTTATTTTTTTCTTCCAGGTGCTGGACTTGCCTCTGTGGATGTGTGCTGAGCTCTCACTACAGGGGACTGTGAGGCCTGACTGGCTGTGAGTTTGTGTTCTTCTCACTGGGAATCAGAAATGATCATTAATTAGACCACCGAAATCTTTTCTGAAACCTTTCCCCTTTCCTGATAAGTCTTGTCTTTCTGCCTTTAACTCTACAGCTGTTCCCTGACGTGATTTCCCCTGCCTCACTTCTGTGCAGCTCCTAGCTGGGGAAAACTGGGATAACTTAGAGGGGACAGAGGTGAAACTTTTAGCTGGATTTTTCTAAAATTTTCTAATGATACTGAAATTATTTCCAATTGCCCCAGTGAGAAGAACACCAACTTGCAGGCATCAAAAGCTCCAAACTCGTTTAATTGAGGCAGGTCCAAGGAAAAGCCCAGCCATGCCAGGCTGAGGCTGGAGCCTGCTCATAATTCATTGTTGGTGTCTGCTGCAGTCTAGGAATAGCTGTCTCATTTGTCACTTGCTTGATCTGCTTTTATATCCCTGATTCAAATGGAGTTAGGCAAACTTCATGTTTGCTATTAGGCTATGAAGAAGCCTATTGTAACCAGCATATGCTTTTCTTAGATGGAAATGTGCATGCAAAATACAAAGAGCTTTGATACTGAGATTTTTTTTTTCCCCTCCTGAGGTTCAAGTATTTTATCATTTTAATAGCATTCCATTTTCCTGTTGCACCCATTTTTAGAGTGCATCTTTTGTATTAGCTCTGAGTACCATAATTCCTTCCAAATTCCTGTGGCACTATTACCATAACTACACAATTAGCTACAGCTGGATGTAGCAGAGGTGAACACTAAATAGTTTTGTTGGCAGGAGGCCCAGTGTCTTTTAACCCAGACACCTTCTTTACTGACGCCTGGTTTGTTACTCTGCTTTAGGGAGTATGGGGAACTTCAGATACAAAGAAGAGAATTTAAAAGTTTGTTATGCAAAAAGGTGCTGAAGGTGCTGTGGATTTGTTTTGGATTGTTATTTGTGGGTTTTTTGTTTGTTTTCCTTTTGGGTTTCTTTGTGGTTGTTTTTGGTGGTGTTTCTTTTTTTTTTTTTTCCCCTAGAGTTTTTTTTTTTTTCCTTCCCTTCCCTTCCCTTCCCTTCCCTTCCCTTCCCCTAGCTTGAAGAAACTGGAAGAAGGAATTTGGATGTATAAAAACAAGCTGAGAAGAGCATCAGTGTGTTCACTGGCAGCACGGGCTGGGATGAGGGCTGAGCAGGACCCAAGCTGCAGCACTTCAACCATTCAGCTTTCACCTCGTGTTTTATCACGGCCTTTATGAGACAGATGTGAATCGATGAGTCCCAGGCCGAGCCGTGCCCGTGCCCTGTTCTGTCGGAGCTGGTGCTTTCCTGACAGGTTCAGCAGCCACACTCTGTAATAAATAGTCCTGGGTCTGCTGCTGTTCCTCTTCCAGCTTTATATTCAATTTTCCACCCCTTCTCTCCTCTCTGTCCGCTGTGTCTTTTGTGTTCCTTTCTTGGCCTGTGTGCTCCCCATCCCATTCCCTTTCACTGCTTCACTCTCTCTTGTTCTTCTTTTTCTTTTTTGAAATGAATACTCAATATTTATGTAATCTCTCTTACTCAATCCCTCTCCCTGTTCTGTCCTACTTTTTGCCTCTCTCTCTGTCTCACTTGCTGCCTGCATCTTTATTTCTCCTTTCTTCCTCTCCTTGTCCCTCAGTCCTGCACCGTGACTGTGTTTCTTTGTCCCTGTCACTGTCCCTTTGCCTGTACCTGTGTGCACCTGCTGCCCAGTGCTCCTCCCTGACCGTCCCCTCTCTTGGTGAGCCTCTGTCCTGCTGGCCGTGCCTCTCTGTCTCCGTCCCTGTGCTGCTCCTTGGCCGCGTTTGCCCGCCCCGGCACGTGCCGCGGTCGATTCCTCTGCGGGTTCTTGTTTCCCTCTTTGTATCCCTCAGTCCTTGCTGCGTGTTTGGCACCGTGTTTCGTTCTGCGTCCTTCTCCGTGCCTCGCTCGTGTTCCTGTTTTATTCTGTGTGGCTCTGTGGAGCTCCCCGTGCCGGTGGTTCCCACGGGTGTGTCCCATTTGCTGTCCCTGTTCTTTTTTAATCCCTCTCTGTGTGCGGCCCATTCACCATCCCAGGTGTTTTTGGATTTTTTGTTTTTTTCCATTTCATCCTGCGCCTTGATCTTAGTTTTCTTGCTGTGTCCTCTCGGCTGGTGCTTCCTCTTCTGCCCCTTGTTGCCTGTGTCTGCGGGGCTGAGAAGGAACTTCAGCCCTTCTGGGGGCTGTCCCCCACTTCCTTGCGTGAGCAGAGTCCCTTTTTGGGGGGATGGACCGTGGGAAGGGTTCGAATAAAGTGCCGTGCTCCTGCCCGAGGCAGTTGTAGTTGTTGTGTGCCTTCTTTGGGGGTGAGGAAAAAAGGCTGAGGGGGGCAGGGGGTGGAGACTCGGGGGCTCCCGTGTCCTTTGGGGCACCCCAAGGTCCCGAGGAGAGGGAGCCACGCTGCGGTGAAGGAGCAGCTGAGTGGGGAGTGGGGGGGCGGTGCCCGGTGCCGTCCCCCAGAGGGACCCAAGAGTGCCAGAACATTCACAGGGAGGGCTGGGTGTAGAAGGCAGGAAAATATAAATATAAAAAATACCTAACTACAGCTTAAATAAATGTTTTATTTGGTTAGAGAAGAGTTTTTTAATAGATAATCTAAATATAAAATAAAAATAATAGAAAAATAAAAATATATTTATATAAATATAAAATATATACAAATAGAAGTAACAACTTTATATTAAATATATGAATAATGCAAATATATAGTGTATGAATATAAATTATATATATATGAGATTAGAAATACGCAAATAATATAGTTTAAAGTAAATGGGTTTTTTTGGTTTTATTTGGTAAAGGCGGGTTTTTTTATAATTAATATAAGCAAAATAAATACACAAATGTACAATAAGTTTATAAAGACATAAAAGTAGAAGTATTTGTGCATACATGAATGTATGGAAGTAAATACATAAATATATAGATCAATATAAATGTAGGATATAAATAATATATACTTCTGGTATAATATATTTATAATATAGATACATTGATTGCAGACATACAAATGAAAGATATAAATAGAAACATTTAAATATAGTTTAAAATAAAGGGGTTTTTTGTTTGTATTTGGGTAAAGGTGGGGCTTTTAAATAAAATTTGAAACATACACATATATAATATATAAAGATATATGCATAAAATAGAAATGAATTTTAACAATATAAATATTATGTGTACAATAAATAATAAAAATAATATTGTATATATGTTATAATGCAACCTTAATTGAAAATATAAAATGTGTATAGATTGGGAATGTGAATATAAATTAAATATTAATAGATTTTTATTCAAAGGGGTTTTTTTATTGTTTGCTTTTAGTTTTGGTCGGGGTGTTTTGGGGGCATTCTTTTAGGAGGATTTTTTGAAGGGATGGGACTCGTTGCTTTTTGCCTTCGCTTCTCTCTCTGTCCCCCAAAGCGCCGCAGCCCCGGGCTGAGCTCGGCGCAGTGCTGCCGCCTTGTGGACACAGCGCGGTACTGCAGCCAGCCCCCGAGCCGGCAATGGCAGTGCTGCCGCCTTGTGGACACAGCGCGGTACTGCAGCCAGCCCCCGAGCCGGCAATGGCAGTGCTGCCGCCTTGTGGACACAGCGCGGTACTGCAGCCAGCCCCGAGCCGGCAATGGCAGTGCTGCCGCCTTGTGGACACAGCGCGGTACTGCAGCCAGCCCCCGAGCCGGCAATGGCAGTGCTGCCGCCTTGTGGACACAGCGCGGTACTGCAGCCAGCCCCGAGCCGGCAATGGCAGTGCTGCCGCCTTGTGGACACAGCGCGGTACTGCAGCCAGCCCCCGAGCCGGCAATGGCAGTGCTGCCGCCTTGTGGGCACAGCGCGGTACTGCAGCCAGCCCCCGAGCCGGCAATGGCAGTGCTGCCGCCTTGTGGGACACAGCGCGGTACTGCAGCCAGCCCCGAGCCGGCAATAGGCAGTGCTGCCGCCTTGTGGACACAGCGCGGTACTGCAGCCAGCCCCCGAGCCGGCAATGGCAGTGCTGCTGCCTTGTGGGCACAGCGCGGTACTGCAGCCAGCCCCGAGCCGGCAATGGCAGTGCTGCCGTCTTGTGGACACAGCGCGGTACTGCAGCCAGCCCCCGAGCCGGCAATGGCAGTGCTGCCGCCTTGTGGGCACAGCGCGGTACTGCAGCCGCCCCCGAGCCGGCAATGGCAGTGCTGCCGCCTTGTAGGCACAGCGCGGTACTGCAGCCAGCCCCGAGCCGGCAATGGCAGTGCTGCCGCCTTGTGGACACAGCGCGGTACTGCAGCCAGCCCCCGAGCCGGCAATGGCAGTGCTGCTGCCTTGTGGGCACAGCGCGGTACTGCAGCCAGCCCCGAGCCGGCAATGGCAGTGCTGCCGCCTTGTGGACACAGCGCGGTACTGCAGCCAGCCCCCGAGCCGGCAATGGCAGTGCTGCCGCCTTGTGGGCACAGCGCGGTACTGCAGCCGCCCCCGAGCCGGCAATGGCAGTGCTGCCGCCTTGTAGGCACAGCGCGGTACTGCTGCCAGCCCCCGAGCCGGCAATGGCAGTGCTGCCGCCTTGTGGGCACAGCGCGGTACTGCAGCCGCCGCCGCTCCGGCGCCCTGGCAGCGCTGCCGTCCTGTGGGCACAGCGCAGTGCTGCGCGCGTGCCCTTCCGATGATGGGAGCGAGCGCGTGCCGGGACGCTGCCCTGTAGGACTGCCGCCACGCTGCGGAAGTGGCCTCTGCCAGTACTAGAGATGGCGGCCGAGAAGGGCGGAAGTGACGTCTTGCCACTCTCAAGATGGCGATTTGGCCGGCAATCGTTTGACCTTCTATATATGGCGGCAGTTCCGGGTACCACAACAAAGATGGCAGCCGGGCCGGAAGTGGCCTCTGCCAGTACTAGAGATGGCGGCCGAGAAGGGCGGAAGTGACGTCTTGCCACTCTCAAGATGGCGGTTTGGCCGGCACTCGTCTGACCTTCTATATATGGCGGCAGTTCCGGGTACCACAACAAAGATGGCAGCCGGGCCGGAAGTGGCCTCTGCCAGTACTAGAGATGGCGGCCGAGAAGGGCGGAAGTGACGTCTTGCCACTCTCAAGATGGCGGTTTGGCCGGCACTCGTTTGACCTTCTATATATGGCGGCAGAAAGGGCGGGAAAATCAAGGACCCCAGGCTGTTTTGTGGGCTGCCTGCCCGCGACGCCGACACGGATCCCCGCGGCGCGATTTTCTGCGGCGTTTCCGAGAGTGCGGACACGGGCTGTGGGCTCAGCAGCGCCGCGGGCGCGCGGGAAACGGGCAGGCGCCGACAGGCGGCTGCGGGCAGACGCCTTTCCCTGCCGGGGTCCTGTACTGCCGGGGGCGGCACCGAAGGCGGTCCCGGGGGCGGTACCAAGGGCGGAACCAGGGGCGGTACCAAGGGCGGCAGCGGCGGCGGTACCCACGGCGGTACCGGGGGCGGTACCGGGCGGGGGTCCAGGTGCGGGGCCGTGAGGTGGTCCAGGGGCGGGGCCGGGCCCGGCACAGGTGCGCGGGGTCTCGGTGCGGCTGCGCGGGGCGTGGCCGAGGTGATTGAACTCCAGGTAATTGGCTCGGCCCCCATTTGCTCAGGCTGAGCTCCTTTGGGTCGGTGGCTGCGTTGGAGCTCCGCGCACAGGGACAGGTTGGATTTCTGCTTTCCTTCCTCTCAAACCCTCTCCCCCTCCTCCTCGTGTTCCCCTTCTTTTTCTGCCTTTCCCGCCTTTCTCTCTCCTCCTCAAACCGACTCTTTCCCTCCCCTTTCGGCCTCTCCTCCTGTTTCTCTCTCTACCTTTCCTCCCTCCTCCCCGTGTTCCTTTTCTTTTCTTTCTCCCCCCAACCTGTCCCCCCCATTCTCCCTCTCCTGTCCCTACCCCGCTCCCCTCTCCTGTTCCCCTCCTGGGTCCCCCGTCCCTCTCCGCCCCCGGCCTTTCCCTCCCCGTCCCGCTTCCCTCCGCAGCCCGAGCCCTCCCTGCTCCTCTCATCCCTGTGTCCCTGCTCTCCGTCCCTTCTCCCCTGGCTGTTTCCCGCTGTTCCCCACCATCCGCCCCCCATACCTATACACACCCTACCCTACCCTGTTCTATTCCTTTCTCCTCCTGCGCCTGCTTCTACCCTTCCTTCTCCCCAACCCTGGGCCCCCCGTTCCCTCTCCCTGCTCCCATTCCCCTCATTCAATCCTCCCCTCCTTCCTCCACCCTCCCATTCCCTTCCCACCACACCTGTCCCTGTTCCCTCTCCCTGCTCCCGTTCCCCCCCCCCCCAATTCCGCCTCCCCTCCTTCCTCCGCTCTCCCATTCCCCCCCCCCCAGCGCCCCTTCCCCTGTCCCCGCTGCCCCGCACACCCCGGCGCCCCCCGCCCTCGGTCCTTGGTCACCCACCCCGACCGCCCCGTCTGCCCCCCCATTCCCATCCTCCGTGCCCGCTTTTCCTCTTTCCCCCGCCCCGCGGGGGTCGGGACGCCGCATAATAAAGGCCGTAGAGCCGGAGCGGCTGGACCCGGCCGGGCGCGGGGGCCGCCGTGCCAGCCCTGGAGCCCCAAATCCCGGCGCTCCCGGTGCCCCCGTCCCGCGGAGGCCCCGCAGCCCTGAGCGCGGAGCAGCGCCCGGCTCCCCGTTCCCGTGCGCGCACAGCCCCGGGGCTGCTGCCCGCGCACCCCTGCGGAACGAGCGGGGCTGGGGCGCGGGAGGAGCCGCTCGGCGGGGCCGGGCACGGTGCCGCTCGGGCTGTTTCTCATTCACCTGCCAGATGGGATGCTCCCCCTCTCCCTTGCTTTGCAACTCCAAGAAGCTCTGCGATGGCAAAACCTCTTTTATTAAAACTCGGCTGCGGCTTTTCCCCTTTGCTTCCGGGTCACAGGATATACTGGGATT
This sequence comes from Oenanthe melanoleuca, assembly GCF_029582105.1. Lineage (NCBI taxonomy): Eukaryota > Metazoa > Chordata > Aves > Passeriformes > Muscicapidae > Oenanthe > Oenanthe melanoleuca. Next base: position 104,355 of record NW_026612653.1, read on the forward strand.
GAGAGGGTTCCTAAAATCCGACTCTCGAGGACACGGCCCGTGGGAGATTTGAACTCACAACCTTGGCACTACCTGGACTGTGCTCCGACTGACTGAGCCCTCTGCATCACAGGTATGAAACTCCCAAGGATGGGAATCATTGGCTGCACAAGAGCAAGCTGCACAGAGGTCTCAGTGCTTCCCACTCAGTGCCAGCAATGCTCCTTGTTGTTTCTGTGTGTCCCAGCTGCGGGGAACGGGGGGCAGGAGGAGGCCAGGAGTCCCCGAAAGGCATCCAGCACCTCTTGTCCTTGGGCCCTCGGGGCAGGGGCTGTGCCTGCAGCGTCCTGCCCGTGCCGAGCGCACGGCCCGGGATGGGCGCTGGGTGCCCGACCGGCGCTGGCACGGACACGGCTCAAGGGCTGCCCATGGCTCCCGGGCCAGGGGCTGCTCTGAGCAGGCTCCTGGAGATGCTTCAGCCTGGATACAGGCCACTGACAGCCCAAAAGCAGCCCAAGGAGCAGCTGGCGTGTCCTGGTGATGGTGGCACGGGCTGCGTGCAGAGGGGCTCAGACAGCAATTCCTGGTTCCAGCCTCCCAGAGCTCCCAGGCAGCTGCCAGGTATGTCCTGTCCACCCCAATTGCCTTGCCTTCCCTTCCCTTCCCTTCCCTTCCCTTCCCTTCCCTTCCTTCCCTTCCCTTCCTTCCCTTCCCTTCCCTTCCCTTCCCTTCCCTTCCCTTCCCTTCCCTTCCCGCCTGAGGCCTCGTTCAGCAGCAGCACTAAAGCCAAGGCAGTCTTCCCTCACAGCTATTAAATGCCAACCGACAGCCTGCAGAGATGCCTTCAAATCAAAGGTTCAGGTGGGATGAAGTTTTGTTTGGACGAAGGTGGGAGTTTCCAGGGAGCCAGCTGGAAGTGCAGAAGGGATGGAAAGCTTTCCCAGGTGGGTCCCACTGGAGGTGTGCTGGAGGCAGGGATGTGCACCCTTTGCTGAGGGAAAAGAACTTGCTGAGGCTCTGAAAGGAGCTGAGCTGCTGCAGGGAGAGATGTCCTCCCGTGGGCACGGGGAGCTGCCTTGGCACGGGACGGGAGCGCCCCCGGCCCTGCCTTCTCCTGCTTGAAAATATCACCTGGAGCCCCGGCTCAGGGGGGCTAAATCAGCTGAACTCCAGGCAGCTCTGTCAGCTGCCCCCCAGGGACATGGGCGGGGCTGGGGGATGAGGGCTTTAAATAGCCAATTCTTTGGAACAGATGCCTGTCCCTGTCCCGATGCTGCTGAGCTTCCTTGCACGCTCTGCCCGTTCCTGGCAGAGCTGGCGTTCAAGGGGCAGCTCTGCACGGGAATATCCACCCTCCGTGAGGCACCGTGAGGGTATGGCAGCAGGAACTGAGCAGGGAATTGGGGGCTGTGGGATAATTCACGGGAACTAGCAAAGCTGACAGTGAGCCCCGAGTCTGGGCCCTGCACAGAGAACAATCTTTGTGCTGCCCTGTCAGCTCAACCCCCGGGCTGGGAAGTTTTGGGAGTCAAATGTATGGAATTGTACAAATCACAGCAACTGGGCTGTGATCACCCAGAGGGACAATCCAAGTCCCAGATGATTCCTCCACAATCCAATCTGGGGATTTTAAAGCCCTCATGGTGGCCCTGTGCCTGCCAGGAGCTCTGACTGTGCTTTTCCTTTCCTACCAGCTCCTGAGCAGTGTCAGGGCCACCATGAGGGCTTTGAAATCCAGACAGACCCCAAATCCCACACAGTGACTAATACGAATGAAGAACTGCACTGTTCTCATCAGAAGCTCAAAACTCTTGTTTCTGAATTTTATGACAGCAATGTAATGGAATCCCACGAGCCTCATTAATGCTTTTCGTTTCATTCTTACGTATTTTTAATCCCTCATTTGGCAGCTGGTAAAACTTATCCTGGAATTCAGAAGCAGGGCTGGCTCTGACCTTCACCTCTGGTCCCACTTTGTGCAAACACCACTTGTGCCAGGGTGAACAGATGGCGTGGCCCGTGCCCACTGCCTGGGATTCACCCAACCAAAACCAAGAGCAAGTGCTGGTAGGGCTTTAAGAACTGGAAATAACTTGGAAACAAAATAATTCACCTTTTTCTTCTGGTTCTTTATTTTTTTCTTCCAGGTGCTGGACTTGCCTCTGTGGATGTGTGCTGAGCTCTCACTACAGGGGACTGTGAGGCCTGACTGGCTGTGAGTTTGTGTTCTTCTCACTGGGAATCAGAAATGATCATTAATTAGACCACCGAAATCTTTTCTGAAACCTTTCCCCTTTCCTGATAAGTCTTGTCTTTCTGCCTTTAACTCTACAGCTGTTCCCTGACGTGATTTCCCCTGCCTCACTTCTGTGCAGCTCCTAGCTGGGGAAAACTGGGATAACTTAGAGGGGACAGAGGTGAAACTTTTAGCTGGATTTTTCTAAAATTTTCTAATGATACTGAAATTATTTCCAATTGCCCCAGTGAGAAGAACACCAACTTGCAGGCATCAAAAGCTCCAAACTCGTTTAATTGAGGCAGGTCCAAGGAAAAGCCCAGCCATGCCAGGCTGAGGCTGGAGCCTGCTCATAATTCATTGTTGGTGTCTGCTGCAGTCTAGGAATAGCTGTCTCATTTGTCACTTGCTTGATCTGCTTTTATATCCCTGATTCAAATGGAGTTAGGCAAACTTCATGTTTGCTATTAGGCTATGAAGAAGCCTATTGTAACCAGCATATGCTTTTCTTAGATGGAAATGTGCATGCAAAATACAAAGAGCTTTGATACTGAGATTTTTTTTTTCCCCTCCTGAGGTTCAAGTATTTTATCATTTTAATAGCATTCCATTTTCCTGTTGCACCCATTTTTAGAGTGCATCTTTTGTATTAGCTCTGAGTACCATAATTCCTTCCAAATTCCTGTGGCACTATTACCATAACTACACAATTAGCTACAGCTGGATGTAGCAGAGGTGAACACTAAATAGTTTTGTTGGCAGGAGGCCCAGTGTCTTTTAACCCAGACACCTTCTTTACTGACGCCTGGTTTGTTACTCTGCTTTAGGGAGTATGGGGAACTTCAGATACAAAGAAGAGAATTTAAAAGTTATAATTGTACAAGTTTGTTATGCAAAAAGGTGCTGAAGGTGCTGTGGATTTGTTTTGGATTGTTATTTGTGGGTTTTTTGTTTGTTTTCCTTTTGGGTTTCTTTGTGGTTGTTTTTGGTGGTGTTTCTTTTTTTTTTTTTTTCCCCTAGAGTTTTTTTTTTTTCCTTCCCTTCCCTTCCCTTCCCTTCCCTTCCCCTAGCTTGAAGAAACTGGAAGAAGGAATTTGGATGTATAAAAACAAGCTGAGAAGAGCATCAGTGTGTTCACTGGCAGCACGGGCTGGGATGAGGGCTGAGCAGGACCCAAGCTGCAGCACTTCAACCATTCAGCTTTCACCTCGTGTTTTATCACGGCCTTTATGAGACAGATGTGAATCGATGAGTCCCAGGCCGAGCCGTGCCCGTGCCCTGTTCTGTCGGAGCTGGTGCTTTCCTGACAGGTTCAGCAGCCACACTCTGTAATAAATAGTCCTGGGTCTGCTGCTGTTCCTCTTCCAGCTTTATATTCAATTTTCCACCCCTTCTCTCCTCTCTGTCCGCTGTGTCTTTTGTGTTCCTTTCTTGGCCTGTGTGCTCCCCATCCCATTCCCTTTCACTGCTTCACTCTCTCTTGTTCTTCTTTTTCTTTTTTGAAATGAATACTCAATATTTATGTAATCTCTCTTACTCAATCCCTCTCCCTGTTCTGTCCTACTTTTTGCCTCTCTCTCTGTCTCACTTGCTGCCTGCATCTTTATTTCTCCTTTCTTCCTCTCCTTGTCCCTCAGTCCTGCACCGTGACTGTGTTTCTTTGTCCCTGTCACTGTCCCTTTGCCTGTACCTGTGTGCACCTGCTGCCCAGTGCTCCTCCCTGACCGTCCCCTCTCTTGGTGAGCCTCTGTCCTGCTGGCCGTGCCTCTCTGTCTCCGTCCCTGTGCTGCTCCTTGGCCGCGTTTGCCCGCCCCGGCACGTGCCGCGGTCGATTCCTCTGCGGGTTCTTGTTTCCCTCTTTGTATCCCTCAGTCCTTGCTGCGTGTTTGGCACCGTGTTTCGTTCTGCGTCCTTCTCCGTGCCTCGCTCGTGTTCCTGTTTTATTCTGTGTGGCTCTGTGGAGCTCCCCGTGCCGGTGGTTCCCACGGGTGTGTCCCATTTGCTGTCCCTGTTCTTTTTTAATCCCTCTCTGTGTGCGGCCCATTCACCATCCCAGGTGTTTTTGGATTTTTTGTTTTTTTCCATTTCATCCTGCGCCTTGATCTTAGTTTTCTTGCTGTGTCCTCTCGGCTGGTGCTTCCTCTTCTGCCCCTTGTTGCCTGTGTCTGCGGGGCTGAGAAGGAACTTCAGCCCTTCTGGGGGCTGTCCCCCACTTCCTTGCGTGAGCAGAGTCCCTTTTTGGGGGGATGGACCGTGGGAAGGGTTCGAATAAAGTGCCGTGCTCCTGCCCGAGGCAGTTGTAGTTGTTCTGTGCCTTCTTTGGGGGTGAGGAAAAAAGGCTGAGGGGGGCAGGGGGTGGAGACTCGGGGGCTCCCGTGTCCTTTGGGGCACCCCAAGGTCCCGAGGAGAGGGAGCCACGCTGCGGTGAAGGAGCAGGTGAGTGGGGAGTGGGGGGGCGGTGCCCGGTGCCGTCCCCCAGAGGGACCCAAGAGTGCCAGAACATTCACAGGGAGGGCTGGGTGTAGAAGGCAGGAAAATATAAATATAAAAAATACCTAACTACAGCTTAAATAAATGTTTTATTTGGTTAGAGAAGAGTTTTTTAATAGATAATCTAAATATAAAATAAAAATAATAGAAAAATAAAAATATATTTATATAAATATAAAATATATACAAATAGAAGTAACAACTTTATATTAAATATATGAATAATGCAAATATATAGTGTATGAATATAAATTATATATATATGAGATTAGAAATACGCAAATAATATAGTTTAAAGTAAATGGGTTTTTTTGGTTTTATTTGGTAAAGGCGGGTTTTTTTATAATTAATATAAGCAAAATAAATACACAAATGTACAATAAGTTTATAAAGACATAAAAGTAGAAGTATTTGTGCATACATGAATGTATGGAAGTAAATACATAAATATATAGATCAATATAAATGTAGGATATAAATAATATATACTTCTGGTATAATATATTTATAATATAGATACATTGATTGCAGACATACAAATGAAAGATATAAATAGAAACATTTAAATATAGTTTAAAATAAAGGGGTTTTTTGTTTGTATTTGGGTAAAGGTGGGGCTTTTAAATAAAATTTGAAACATACACATATATAATATATAAAGATATATGCATAAAATAGAAATGAATTTTAACAATATAAATATTATGTGTACAATAAATAATAAAAATAATATTGTATATATGTTATAATGCAACCTTAATTGAAAATATAAAATGTGTATAGATTGGGAATGTGAATATAAATTAAATATTAATAGATTTTTATTCAAAGGGGTTTTTTTATTGTTTGCTTTTAGTTTTGGTCGGGGTGTTTTGGGGGCATTCTTTTAGGAGGATTTTTTTGAAGGGATGGGACTCGTTGCTTTTTGCCTTCGCTTCTCTCTCTGTCCCCAAAGCGCCGCAGCCCCGGGCTGAGCTCGGCGCAGTGCTGCCGCCTTGTGGACACAGCGCGGTACTGCAGCCAGCCCCCGAGCCGGCAATGGCAGTGCTGCCGCCTTGTGGACACAGCGCGGTACTGCAGCCAGCCCCCGAGCCGGCAATGGCAGTGCTGCCGCCTTGTGGACACAGCGCGGTACTGCAGCCAGCCCCCGAGCCGGCAATGGCAGTGCTGCCGCCTTGTGGACACAGCGCGGTACTGCAGCCAGCCCCCGAGCCGGCAATGGCAGTGCTGCCGCCTTGTGGGCACAGCGCGGTACTGCAGCCGCCCCCGAGCCGGCAATGGCAGTGCTGCCGCCTTGTAGGCACAGCGCGGTACTGCTGCCAGCCCCCGAGCCGGCAATGGCAGTGCTGCCGCCTTGTGGGCACAGCGCGGTACTGCAGCCGCCGCCGCTCCGGCGCCCTGGCAGCGCTGCCGTCCTGTGGGCACAGCGCAGTGCTGCGCGCGTGCCCTTCCGATGATGGGAGCGAGCGCGTGCCGGGACGCTGCCCTGTAGGACTGCCGCCACGCTGCGGAAGTGGCCTCTGCCAGTACTAGAGATGGCGGCCGAGAAGGGCGGAAGTGACGTCTTGCCACTCTCAAGATGGCGATTTGGCCGGCAATCGTTTGACCTTCTATATATGGCGGCAGTTCCGGGTACCACAACAAAGATGGCAGCCGGGCCGGAAGTGGCCTCTGCCAGTACTAGAGATGGCGGCCGAGAAGGGCGGAAGTGACGTCTTGCCACTCTCAAGATGGCGGTTTGGCCGGCACTCGTCTTGACCTTCTATATATGGCGGCAGTTCCGGGTACCACAACAAAGATGGCAGCCGGGCCGGAAGTGGCCTCTGCCAGTACTAGAGATGGCGGCCGAGAAGGGCGGAAGTGACGTCTTGCCACTCTCAAGATGGCGGTTTGGCCGGCACTCGTTTGACCTTCTATATATGGCGGCAGAAAGGGCGGGAAAATCAAGGACCCCAGGCTGTTTTGTGGGCTGCCTGCCCGCGACGCCGACACGGATCCCCGCGGCGCGATTTTCTGCGGCGTTTCCGAGAGTGCGGACACGGGCTGTGGGCTCAGCAGCGCCGCGGGCGCGCGGGAAACGGGCAGGCGCCGACAGGCGGCTGCGGGCAGACGCCTTTCCCTGCCGGGGTCCTGTACTGCCGGGGGCGGCACCGAAGGCGGTCCCGGGGGCGGTACCAAGGGCGGAACCAGGGGCGGTACCAAGGGCGGCAGCGGCGGCGGTACCCACGGCGGTACCGGGGGCGGTACCGGGCGGGGGTCCAGGTGCGGGGCCGTGAGGTGGTCCAGGGGCGGGGCCGGGCCCGGCACAGGTGCGCGGGGTCTCGGTGCGGCTGCGCGGGGCGTGGCCGAGGTGATTGAACTCCAGGTAATTGGCTCGGCCCCCATTTGCTCAGGCTGAGCTCCTTTGGGTCGGTGGCTGCGTTGGAGCTCCGCGCACAGGGACAGGTTGGATTTCTGCTTTCCTTCCTCTCAAACCCTCTCCCCCTCCTCCTCGTGTTCCCCTTCTTTTTCTGCCTTTCCCGCCTTTCTCTCTCCTCCTCAAACCGACTCTTTCCCTCCCCTTTCGGCCTCTCCTCCTGTTTCTCTCTCTACCTTTCCTCCCTCCTCCCCGTGTTCCTTTTCTTTTCTTTCTCCCCCCAACCTGTCCCCCCCATTCTCCCTCTCCTGTCCCTACCCCGCTCCCCTCTCCTGTTCCCCTCCTGGGTCCCCCGTCCCTCTCCGCCCCCGGCCTTTCCCTCCCCGTCCCGCTTCCCTCCGCAGCCCGAGCCCTCCCTGCTCCTCTCATCCCTGTGTCCCTGCTCTCCGTCCCTTCTCCCCTGGCTGTTTCCCGCTGTTCCCCACCATCCGCCCCCCATACCTATACACACCCTACCCTACCCTGTTCTATTCCTTTCTCCTCCTGCGCCTGCTTCTACCCTTCCTTCTCCCCAACCCTGGGCCCCCCGTTCCCTCTCCCTGCTCCCATTCCCCTCATTCAATCCTCCCCTCCTTCCTCCACCCTCCCATTCCCTTCCCACCACACCTGTCCCTGTTCCCTCTCCCTGCTCCCGTTCCCCCCCCCCCCAATTCCGCCTCCCCTCCTTCCTCCGCTCTCCCATTCCCCCCCCCCAGCGCCCCTTCCCCTGTCCCCGCTGCCCCGCACACCCCGGCGCCCCCCGCCCTCGGTCCTTGGTCACCCACCCCGACCGCCCCGTCTGCCCCCCCATTCCCATCCTCCGTGCCCGCTTTTCCTCTTTCCCCCGCCCCGCGGGGGTCGGGACGCCGCATAATAAAGGCCGTAGAGCCGGAGCGGCTGGACCCGGCCGGGCGCGGGGGCCGCCGTGCCAGCCCTGGAGCCCCAAATCCCGGCGCTCCCGGTGCCCCCGTCCCGCGGAGGCCCCGCAGCCCTGAGCGCGGAGCAGCGCCCGGCTCCCCGTTCCCGTGCGCGCACAGCCCCGGGGCTGCTGCCCGCGCACCCCTGCGGAACGAGCGGGGCTGGGGCGCGGGAGGAGCCGCTCGGCGGGGCCGGGCACGGTGCCGCTCGGGCTGTTTCTCATTCACCTGCCAGATGGGATGCTCCCCCTCTCCCTTGCTTTGCAACTCCAAGAAGCTCTGCGATGGCAAAACCTCTTTTATTAAAACTCGGCTGCGGCTTTTCCCCTTTGCTTCCGGGTCACAGGATATACTGGGATTGAGAGGGTTCCTAAAATCCGACTCTCGAGGACACGGCCCGTGGGAGATTTGAACTCACAACCTTGGCACTACCTGGACTGTGCTCCGACTGACTGAGCCCTCTGCATCACAGGTATGAAACTCCCAAGGATGGGAATCATTGGCTGCACAAGAGCAAGCTGCACAGAGGTCTCAGTGCTTCCCACTCAGTGCCAGCAATGCTCCTTGTTGTTTCTGTGTGTCCCAGCTGCGGGGAACGGGGGGCAGGAGGAGGCCAGGAGTCCCCGAAAGGCATCCAGCACCTCTTGTCCTTGGGCCCTCGGGGCAGGGGCTGTGCCTGCAGCGTCCTGCCCGTGCCGAGCGCACGGCCCGGGATGGGCGCTGGGTGCCCGACCGGCGCTGGCACGGACACGGCTCAAGGGCTGCCCATGGCTCCCGGGCCAGGGGCTGCTCTGAGCAGGCTCCTGGAGATGCTTCAGCCTGGATACAGGCCACTGACAGCCCAAAAGCAGCCCAAGGAGCAGCTGGCGTGTCCTGGTGATGGTGGCACGGGCTGCGTGCAGAGGGGCTCAGACAGCAATTCCTGGTTCCAGCCTCCCAGAGCTCCCAGGCAGCTGCCAGGTATGTCCTGTCCACCCCAATTGCCTTCCCTTCCCTTCCCTTCCCTTCCCTTCCCTTCCCTTCCCTTCCCGCCTGAGGCCTCGTTCAGCAGCAGCAGCAGCACTAAAGCCAAGGCAGTCTTCCCTCACAGCTATTAAATGCCAACCGACAGCCTGCAGAGATGCCTTCAAATCAAAGGTTCAGGTGGGATGAAGTTTTGTTTGGACGAAGGTGGGAGTTTCCAGGGAGCCAGCTGGAAGTGCAGAAGGGATGGAAAGCTTTCCCAGGTGGGTCCCACTGGAGGTGTGCTGGAGGCAGGGATGTGCACCCTTTGCTGAGGGAAAAGAACTTGCTGAGGCTCTGAAAGGAGCTGAGCTGCTGCAGGGAGAGATGTCCTCCCGTGGGCACGGGGAGCTGCCTTGGCACGGGACGGGAGCGCCCCCGGCCCTGCCTTCTCCTGCTTGAAAATATCACCTGGAGCCCCGGCTCAGGGGGGCTAAATCAGCTGAACTCCAGGCAGCTCTGTCAGCTGCCCCCCAGGGACATGGGCGGGGCTGGGGGATGAGGGCTTTAAATAGCCAATTCTTTGGAACAGATGCCTGTCCCTGTCCCGATGCTGCTGAGCTTCCTTGCACGCTCTGCCCGTTCCTGGCAGAGCTGGCGTTCAAGGGGCAGCTCTGCACGGGAATATCCACCCTCCGTGAGGCACCGTGAGGGTATGGCAGCAGGAACTGAGCAGGGAATTGGGGGCTGTGGGATAATTCACGGGAACTAGCAAAGCTGACAGTGAGCCCCGAGTCTGGGCCCTGCACAGAGAACAATCTTTGTGCTGCCCTGTCAGCTCAACCCCCGGGCTGGGAAGTTTTGGGAGTCAAATGTATGGAATTGTACAAATCACAGCAACTGGGCTGTGATCACCCAGAGGGACAATCCAAGTCCCAGATGATTCCTCCACAATCCAATCTGGGGATTTTAAAGCCCTCATGGTGGCCCTGTGCCTGCCAGGAGCTCTGACTGTGCTTTTCCTTTCCTACCAGCTCCTGAGCAGTGTCAGGGCCACCATGAGGGCTTTGAAATCCAGACAGACCCCAAATCCCACACAGTGACTAATACGAATGAAGAACTGCACTGTTCTCATCAGAAGCTCAAAACTCTTGTTTCTGAATTTTATGACAGCAATGTAATGGAATCCCACGAGCCTCATTAATGCTTTTCGTTTCATTCTTACGTATTTTTAATCCCTCATTTGGCAGCTGGTAAAACTTATCCTGGAATTCAGAAGCAGGGCTGGCTCTGACCTTCACCTCTGGTCCCACTTTGTGCAAACACCACTTGTGCCAGGGTGAACAGATGGCGTGGCCCGTGCCCACTGCCTGGGATTCACCCAACCAAAACCAAGAGCAAGTGCTGGTAGGGCTTTAAGAACTGGAAATAACTTGGAAACAAAATAATTCACCTTTTTCTTCTGGTTCTTTATTTTTTTCTTCCAGGTGCTGGACTTGCCTCTGTGGATGTGTGCTGAGCTCTCACTACAGGGGACTGTGAGGCCTGACTGGCTGTGAGTTTGTGTTCTTCTCACTGGGAATCAGAAATGATCATTAATTAGACCACCGAAATCTTTTCTGAAACCTTTCCCCTTTCCTGATAAGTCTTGTCTTTCTGCCTTTAACTCTACAGCTGTTCCCTGACGTGATTTCCCCTGCCTCACTTCTGTGCAGCTCCTAGCTGGGGAAAACTGGGATAACTTAGAGGGGACAGAGGTGAAACTTTTAGCTGGATTTTTCTAAAATTTTCTAATGATACTGAAATTATTTCCAATTGCCCCAGTGAGAAGAACACCAACTTGCAGGCATCAAAAGCTCCAAACTCGTTTAATTGAGGCAGGTCCAAGGAAAAGCCCAGCCATGCCAGGCTGAGGCTGGAGCCTGCTCATAATTCATTGTTGGTGTCTGCTGCAGTCTAGGAATAGCTGTCTCATTTGTCACTTGCTTGATCTGCTTTTATATCCCTGATTCAAATGGAGTTAGGCAAACTTCATGTTTGCTATTAGGCTATGAAGAAGCCTATTGTAACCAGCATATGCTTTTCTTAGATGGAAATGTGCATGCAAAATACAAAGAGCTTTGATACTGAGATTTTTTTTTTCCCCTCCTGAGGTTCAAGTATTTTATCATTTTAATAGCATTCCATTTTCCTGTTGCACCCATTTTTAGAGTGCATCTTTTGTATTAGCTCTGAGTACCATAATTCCTTCCAAATTCCTGTGGCACTATTACCATAACTACACAATTAGCTACAGCTGGATGTAGCAGAGGTGAACACTAAATAGTTTTGTTGGCAGGAGGCCCAGTGTCTTTTAACCCAGACACCTTCTTTACTGACGCCTGGTTTGTTACTCTGCTTTAGGGAGTATGGGGAACTTCAGATACAAAGAAGAGAATTTAAAAGTTATAATTGTACAAGTTTGTTATGCAAAAAAGGTGCTGAAGGTGCTGTGGATTTGTTTTGGATTGTTATTTGTGGGTTTTTTGTTTGTTTTCTTTTGGGTTTCTTTGTGGTTGTTTTTGGTGGTGTTTCTTTTTTTTTTTTCCCCTAGAGTTTTTTTTTTTCCGTTCCCTTCCCTTCCCTTCCCTTCCCTTCCCTTCCCTTCCCTTCCCTTCCCTTCCCTTCCCTTCCCTTCCCTTCCCTTCCCTTCCCTTCCCTTCCCTTCCCTTCCCTTCCCTTCCCTTCCCTTCCCTTCCCTTCCCTTCCCTTCCCTTCCCCTAGCTTGAAGAAACTGGAAGAAGGAATTTGGATGTATAAAAACAAGCTGAGAAGAGCATCAGTGTGTTCACTGGCAGCACGGGCTGGGATGAGGGCTGAGCAGGACCCAAGCTGCAGCACTTCAACCATTCAGCTTTCACCTCGTGTTTTATCACGGCCTTTATGAGACAGATGTGAATCGATGAGTCCCAGGCCGAGCCGTGCCCGTGCCCTGTTCTGTCGGAGCTGGTGCTTTCCTGACAGGTTCAGCAGCCACACTCTGTAATAAATAGTCCTGGGTCTGCTGCTGTTCCTCTTCCAGCTTTATATTCAATTTTCCACCCCTTCTCTCCTCTCTGTCCGCTGTGTCTTTTGTGTTCCTTTCTTGGCCTGTGTGCTCCCCATCCCATTCCCTTTCACTGCTTCACTCTCTCTTGTTCTTCTTTTTCTTTTTTGAAATGAATACTCAATATTTATGTAATCTCTCTTACTCAATCCCTCTCCCTGTTCTGTCCTACTTTTTGCCTCTCTCTCTGTCTCACTTGCTGCCTGCATCTTTATTTCTCCTTTCTTCCTCTCCTTGTCCCTCAGTCCTGCACCGTGACTGTGTTTCTTTGTCCCTGTCACTGTCCCTTTGCCTGTACCTGTGTGCACCTGCTGCCCAGTGCTCCTCCCTGACCGTCCCCTCTCTTGGTGAGCCTCTGTTCCTGCTGGCCGTGCCTCTCTGTCTCCGTCCCTGTGCTGCTCCTTGGCCGCGTTTGCCCGCCCCGGCACGTGCCGCGGTCGATTCCTCTGCGGGTTCTTGTTTCCCTCTTTGTATCCCTCAGTCCTTGCTGCGTGTTTGGCACCGTGTTTCGTTCTGCGTCCTTCTCCGTGCCTCGCTCGTGTTCCTGTTTTATTCTGTGTGGCTCTGTGGAGCTCCCCGTGCCGGTGGTTCCCACGGGTGTGTCCCATTTGCTGTCCCTGTTCTTTTTTAATCCCTCTCTGTGTGCGGCCCATTCACCATCCCAGGTGTTTTTGGATTTTTTGTTTTTTTCCATTTCATCCTGCGCCTTGATCTTAGTTTTCTTGCTGTGTCCTCTCGGCTGGTGCTTCCTCTTCTGCCCCTTGTTGCCTGTGTCTGCGGGGCTGAGAAGGAACTTCAGCCCTTCTGGGGGCTGTCCCCCACTTCCTTGCGTGAGCAGAGTCCCTTTTTGGGGGGATGGACCGTGGGAAGGGTTCGAATAAAGTGCCGTGCTCCTGCCCGAGGCAGTTGTAGTTGTTCTGTGCCTTCTTTGGGGGTGAGGAAAAAAGGCTGAGGGGGGCAGGGGGTGGAGACTCGGGGGCTCCCGTGTCCTTTGGGGCACCCCAAGGTCCCGAGGAGAGGGAGCCACGCTGCGGTGAAGGAGCAGCTGAGTGGGGAGTGGGGGGGCGGTGCCCGGTGCCGTCCCCCAGAGGGACCCAAGAGTGCCAGAACATTCACAGGGAGGGCTGGGTGTAGAAGGCAGGAAAATATAAATATAAAAAATACCTAACTACAGCTTAAATAAATGTTTTATTTGGTTAGAGAAGAGTTTTTTAATAGATAATCTAAATATAAAATAAAAATAATAGAAAAATAAAAATATATTTATATAAATATAAAATATATACAAATAGAAGTAACAACTTTATATTAAATATATGAATAATGCAAATATATAGTGTATGAATATAAATTATATATATATGAGATTAGAAATACGCAAATAATATAGTTTAAAGTAAATGGGTTTTTTTGGTTTTATTTGGTAAAGGCGGGTTTTTTTATAATTAATATAAGCAAAATAAATACACAAATGTACAATAAGTTTATAAAGACATAAAAGTAGAAGTATTTGTGCATACATGAATGTATGGAAGTAAATACATAAATATATAGATCAATATAAATGTAGGATATAAATAATATATACTTCTGGTATAATATATTTATAATATAGATACATTGATTGCAGACATACAAATGAAAGATATAAATAGAAACATTTAAATATAGTTTAAAATAAAGGGGTTTTTTTGTTTGTATTTGGGTAAAGGTGGGGCTTTTAAATAAAATTTGAAACATACACATATATAATATATAAAGATATATGCATAAAATAGAAATGAATTTTAACAATATAAATATTATGTGTACAATAAATAATAAAAATAATATTGTATATATGTTATAATGCAACCTTAATTGAAAATATAAAATGTGTATAGATTGGGAATGTGAATATAAATTAAATATTAATAGATTTTTATTCAAAGGGGTTTTTTTATTGTTTGCTTTTAGTTTTGGTCGGGGTGTTTTGGGGGCATTCTTTTAGGAGGATTTTTTGAAGGGATGGGACTCGTTGCTTTTTGCCTTCGCTTCTCTCTCTGTCCCCAAAGCGCCGCAGCCCCGGGCTGAGCTCGGCGCAGTGCTGCCGCCTTGTGGACACAGCGCGGTACTGCAGCCAGCCCCCGAGCCGGCAATGGCAGTGCTGCCGCCTTGTGGACACAGCGCGGTACTGCAGCCAGCCCCCGAGCCGGCAATGGCAGTGCTGCCGCCTTGTGGATACAGCGCGGTACTGCAGCCAGCCCCGAGCCGGCAATGGCAGTGCTGCCGTCCTTGTGGACACAGCGCGGTACTGCAGCCAGCCCCCGAGCCGGCAATGGCAGTGCTGCCGCCTTGTGGACACAGCGCGGTACTGCAGCCAGCCCCGAGCCGGCAATGGCAGTGCTGCCGCCTTGTGGACACAGCGCGGTACTGCAGCCAGCCCCCGAGCCGGCAATGGCAGTGCTGCCGCCTTGTGGGCACAGCGCGGTACTGCAGCCAGCCCCCGAGCCGGCAATGGCAGTGCTGCCGCCTTGTGGACACAGCGCGGTACTGCAGCCAGCCCCCGAGCCGGCAATGGCAGTGCTGCCGCCTTGTGGACACAGCGCGGTACTGCAGCCAGCCCCGAGCCGGCAATGGCAGTGCTGCCGCCTTGTGGACACAGCGCGGTACTGCAGCCAGCCCCGAGCCGGCAATGGCAGTGCTGCCGCCTTGTGGGCACAGCGCGGTACTGCAGCCAGCCCCGAGCCGGCAATAGCAGTGCTGCCGCCTTGTGGACACAGCGCGGTACTGCAGCCAGCCCCCGAGCCGGCAATGGCAGTGCTGCTGCCTTGTGGGCACAGCGCGGTACTGCAGCCAGCCCCGAGCCGGCAATGGCAGTGCTGCCGTCTTGTGGACACAGCGCGGTACTGCAGCCAGCCCCCGAGCCGGCAATGGCAGTGCTGCCGCCTTGTGGGCACAGCGCGGTACTGCAGCCGCCCCCGAGCCGGCAATGGCAGTGCTGCCGCCTTGTAGGCACAGCGCGGTACTGCTGCCAGCCCCCGAGCCGGCAATGGCAGTGCTGCCGCCTTGTGGGCACAGCGCGGTACTGCAGCCGCCGCCGCTCCGGCGCCCTGGCAGCGCTGCCGTCCTGTGGGCACAGCGCAGTGCTGCGCGCGTGCCCTTCCGATGATGGGAGCGAGCGCGTGCCGGGACGCTGCCCTGTAGGACTGCCGCCACGCTGCGGAAGTGGCCTCTGCCAGTACTAGAGATGGCGGCCGAGAAGGGCGGAAGTGACGTCTTGCCACTCTCAAGATGGCGATTTGGCCGGCAATCGTTTGACCTTCTATATATGGCGGCAGTTCCGGGTACCACAACAAAGATGGCAGCCGGGCCGGAAGTGGCCTCTGCCAGTACTAGAGATGGCGGCCGAGAAGGGCGGAAGTGACGTCTTGCCACTCTCAAGATGGCGGTTTGGCCGGCACTCGTTTGACCTTCTATATATGGCGGCAGAAAGGGCGGGAAAATCAAGGACCCCAGGCTGTTTTGTGGGCTGCCTGCCCGCGACGCCGACACGGATCCCCGCGGCGCGATTTTCTGCGGCGTTTCCGAGAGTGCGGACACGGGCTGTGGGCTCAGCAGCGCCGCGGGCGCGCGGGAAACGGGCAGGCGCCGACAGGCGGCTGCGGGCAGACGCCTTTCCCTGCCGGGGTCCTGTACTGCCGGGGGCGGCACCGAAGGCGGTCCCGGGGGCGGTACCAAGGGCGGAACCAGGGGCGGTACCAAGGGCGGCAGCGGCGGCGGTACCCACGGCGGTACCGGGGGCGGTACCGGGCGGGGGTCCAGGTGCGGGGCCGTGAGGTGGTCCAGGGGCGGGGCCGGGCCCGGCACAGGTGCGCGGGGTCTCGGTGCGGCTGCGCGGGGCGTGGCCGAGGTGATTGAACTCCAGGTAATTGGCTCGGCCCCCATTTGCTCAGGCTGAGCTCCTTTGGGTCGGTGGCTGCGTTGGAGCTCCGCGCACAGGGACAGGTTGGATTTCTGCTTTCCTTCCTCTCAAACCCTCTCCCCCTCCTCCTCGTGTTCCCCTTCTTTTTCTGCCTTTCCCGCCTTTCTCTCTCCTCCTCAAACCGACTCTTTCCCTCCCCTTTCGGCCTCTCCTCCTGTTTCTCTCTCTACCTTTCCTCCCTCCTCCCCGTGTTCCTTTTCTTTTCTTTCTCCCCCCAACCTGTCCCCCCCCATTCTCCCTCTCCTGTCCCTACCCCGCTCCCCTCTCCTGTTCCCCTCCTGGGTCCCCCGTCCCTCTCCGCCCCCGGCCTTTCCCTCCCCGTCCCGCTTCCCTCCGCAGCCCGAGCCCTCCCTGCTCCTCTCATCCCTGTGTCCCTGCTCTCCGTCCCTTCTCCCCTGGCTGTTTCCCGCTGTTCCCCACCATCCGCCCCCCATACCTATACACACCCTACCCTACCCTGTTCTATTCCTTTCTCCTCCTGCGCCTGCTTCTACCCTTCCTTCTCCCCAACCCTGGGCCCCCCGTTCCCTCTCCCTGCTCCCATTCCCCTCATTCAATCCTCCCCTCCTTCCTCCACCCTCCCATTCCCTTCCCACCACACCTGTCCCTGTTCCCTCTCCCTGCTCCCGTTCCCCCCCCCCCCCAATTCCGCCTCCCCTCCTTCCTCCGCTCTCCCATTCCCCCCCCCCAGCGCCCCTTCCCCTGTCCCCGCTGCCCCGCACACCCCGGCGCCCCCCGCCCTCGGTCCTTGGTCACCCACCCCGACCGCCCCGTCTGCCCCCCCATTCCCATCCTCCGTGCCCGCTTTTCCTCTTTCCCCCGCCCCGCGGGGGTCGGGACGCCGCATAATAAAGGCCGTAGAGCCGGAGCGGCTGGACCCGGCCGGGCGCGGGGGCCGCCGTGCCAGCCCTGGAGCCCCAAATCCCGGCGCTCCCGGTGCCCCCGTCCCGCGGAGGCCCCGCAGCCCTGAGCGCGGAGCAGCGCCCGGCTCCCCGTTCCCGTGCGCGCACAGCCCCGGGGCTGCTGCCCGCGCACCCCTGCGGAACGAGCGGGGCTGGGGCGCGGGAGGAGCCGCTCGGCGGGGCCGGGCACGGTGCCGCTCGGGCTGTTTCTCATTCACCTGCCAGATGGGATGCTCCCCCTCTCCCTTGCTTTGCAACTCCAAGAAGCTCTGCGATGGCAAAACCTCTTTTATTAAAACTCGGCTGCGGCTTTTCCCCTTTGCTTCCGGGTCACAGGATATACTGGGATTGAGAGGGTTCCTAAAATCCGACTCTCGAGGACACGGCCCGTGGGAGATTTGAACTCACAACCTTGGCACTACCTGGACTGTGCTCCGACTGACTGAGCCCTCTGCATCACAGGTATGAAACTCCCAAGGATGGGAATCATTGGCTGCACAAGAGCAAGCTGCACAGAGGTCTCAGTGCTTCCCACTCAGTGCCAGCAATGCTCCTTGTTGTTTCTGTGTGTCCCAGCTGCGGGGAACGGGGGGCAGGAGGAGGCCAGGAGTCCCCGAAAGGCATCCAGCACCTCTTGTCCTTGGGCCCTCGGGGCAGGGGCTGTGCCTGCAGCGTCCTGCCCGTGCCGAGCGCACGGCCCGGGATGGGCGCTGGGTGCCCGACCGGCGCTGGCACGGACACGGCTCAAGGGCTGCCCATGGCTCCCGGGCCAGGGGCTGCTCTGAGCAGGCTCCTGGAGATGCTTCAGCCTGGATACAGGCCACTGACAGCCCAAAAGCAGCCCAAGGAGCAGCTGGCGTGTCCTGGTGATGGTGGCACGGGCTGCGTGCAGAGGGGCTCAGACAGCAATTCCTGGTTCCAGCCTCCCAGAGCTCCCAGGCAGCTGCCAGGTATGTCCTGTCCACCCCAATTGCCTTCCCTTCCCTTCCCTTCCCTTCCCTTCCCTTCCCTTCCCTTCCCTTCCCTTCCCTTCCCTTCCCTTCCCTTCCCTTCCCGCCTGAGGCCTCGTTCAGCAGCAGCACTAAAGCCAAGGCAGTCTTCCCTCACAGCTATTAAATGCCAACCAACGGCCTGCAGAGATGCCTTCAAATCAAAGGTTCAGGTGGGATGAAGTTTTGTTTGGGCGAAGGTGGGAGTTTCCAGGGAGCCAGCTGGAAGTGCAGAAGGGATGGAAAGCTTTCCCAGGTGGGTCCCACTGGAGGTGTGCTGAAGGCAGGGATGTGCACCCTTTGCTGAGGGAAAAGAACTTGCAGAGGCTCTGAAAGGAGCTGAGCTGCTGCAGGGAGAGATGTCCTCCCGTGGGCACGGGGAGCTGCCTTGGCACGGGACGGGAGCGCCCCCGGCCCTGCCTTCTCCTGCTTGAAAATATCACCTGGAGCCCCGGCTCAGGGGGGCTAAATCAGCTGGACTCCAGGCAGCTCTGTCAAGTGCCCCCAGGGACATGGGCGGGGCTGGGGGATGAGGGCTTTAAATAGCCAATTCTTTGGAACAGATGCCTGTCCCTGTCCCGATGCTGCTGAGCTTCCTTGGACGCTCTGCCCGTTCCTGGCACAGCTGGCGTTCAAGGGGCAGCTCTGCACGGGAATATCCACCCTCCGTGAGGCACTGTGAGGTTATGGCAGCAGGAACTGAGCAGATAATTGGGGGCTGTGGGATAATTCACGGGAACTAGAAAGCTGACAGTGGGCCCCGAGTCTGGGCGCTGCACAGAGAACAATCTTTGTGCTGCCCTGTCACCTTTTTCTTCTGGTTATTTTTTCTTTTTTTTTTTTTTTTTGTTTCAGGTGCTGGACTTGCCTCTGGGATGTGTGCTGAACTCTCACTACAGAGGACTGTGAGGCCTGACTGGCTGTGAGTTTGTGTTCTTCTCACAGGAGAATCAGAAATGATCATTAATTAGACCACCAAAATCTTTTCTGAAACCTTTCTCCTTTCCTGCCCTTTGCTGGTAAGTCTTTTCTTTCTGCCTTTAACTCTACAGCTGTTCCCTGATGTCATTGCCCCTGTCTCACTTCTGTGCTGCTCCTAGCTGGGGAAAACTCATAGTAGAGCTTGTAACAAGTAAGCACTTGTTTCTACGCTTCTTTTTCCAAAACTTTCACCAGAACTTAATTTCACTAGTTAGGAAGCGTGGTGAGGGGTGCAGGAGGAGCAGGAATAGGGGAGGGAAGCCTTGAGCACTGCAGGCTACAAAGATATGTATTTATCAATTGATTTAGTCCTGCTGTGTTAAGGATACATAAATAGGCAAAATCTAAGGCACAGGGTGAAGTTCCTGTGACAATGCTACTGTGTGTTTATCTTGAATTACTCAGTGTGCCCCATTTCCCTTTAATAAGTGCTCTGATACCCCTGTAGAAACAAACACAACATGGGTGGGACAATGCACCTCACAGCTCCACAAAGAGTGGCACCTCCACCTCGTATGGCAGTGCCATTTTAGTACAGCCCAACTGTCTCACAGCAGAGGGCCAAAGGCCCCTGGGAAAACAATTCTGGCACGCCCCTGAGCCCTTCCCCGGCTCTGTGGGGTGCCCCTGAGCCCTTCCCTGGCTCTGTGTGCCCCAGCTGCCCTGTCACCTCACCCCATGGGCACACTGCTCCCTGCAGCACACACACACTTCTGCCTTCCTGGCAGCTCCCAGGCACCTACCAGCCACGTGTTGGACGGGATCAGGAGGGAAAACAGCCCTTCTGCAGCCATTTTCTGGGCAGCTGGCAGTGATTCACGCACAAGGGGCATGGATACCATCAGTGGGTTCCCCTCAAAGTCTGTCCACATCCAGCAGCACACGGTGCTATTCACCATCTGCATCAGTGACACGCACAGGGAGTTAGGGAGGAGAACTCCTTAGTTCAGCAGGAAGCAGCAGGGCAGGAGAGGGCAGAGGGGCTCACTGGGATGGGATGGGAAGTCACAGTGAGCCTGGCAAATGGCCCCTGCAGTGTGCAGG
This sequence comes from Oenanthe melanoleuca, assembly GCF_029582105.1. NCBI lineage: Eukaryota > Metazoa > Chordata > Aves > Passeriformes > Muscicapidae > Oenanthe > Oenanthe melanoleuca. The sequence goes on from NW_026612653.1 coordinate 124,279, forward strand.
GAGAGGCTGTGCAAGGAGAATGGCAAAGTGTAACTCAGAATGGCAATTATTAGTAGAGTTTTGGTTGGAAAGGGCATGAAAAATACTCTCACCTGGACAAGAGTTATTTCACTCTGTGATGTATTGACAGGAGTGCCCAAATCCCAGCTGGAGTAACCCTTGTGATGCCATCAGCATTGGGAATGTCTGGCTCTGAGAGTTCTCTGTGTGGCAGGGGGTCCCAACTTCAGGGAAATAGAGGGGCCCTTGGAAAGGCAGGAGAGGGACTCCTCAAAGGCCTGAGAGCCTGGTTTCTGACAGAGAACTGTAGTGGTGGGAAGACTCAAAGTTCTGAAATTTTTGAGAGTGTTGAGACTTTTGAAAATACTCTTCAAAAAGAATGAACTTGTTATCCATGTGCACTTGGGATCAGGCAGAGAATCCTGAGCTGCAGTTCCAGGTGGAGTGGTTCATGCCAGACCCTTGTAGCCCTGGAACAGCATTTTTGACGTGAAGTCCCTGTAAGACTCTGAGAAGAAACTCAGACGGAGATTTGTTGGTGTCGCTGCACACTCCGAGGTAGAGAGGGCCAAGAGCTGACCCACTGTCAGTCATTTCCAGCTGTGTTACCTGTGATTTCACACAGAACTGGCACTGTGATTTGTGGCTGCTGGTGTCAAGGTGACCAAGAAGTCTGTAGAAGGGGATTCCAGTGGAGGGATTGGAAAGGCAAAGGGCTGTGCTGGGTGCCCCACCTTGGCAGCAGCTCTGGGGTCTCAGGCTGGCAGCCCTCCTCAGCTTTTCCAAAAGGGATAAATCACTTTAATGTGTGAAGGGAAATAAAGTAGTATTTTACTGTTAAATTAACTAATAGATCAAATGTCTTGCAATGTGCTTGCAGTCCTTCAGAATTTTCTCCAGGTAACATTTGCTGAATGACACCTTTCAGATCCCAGTCCCCCTTAAAGCAGCTTGGGATGCTCAAACTTAGAGGGCTTTTCCAGTTGTAGGAACAAGGAAAATGCAGTCTGACTGCTGCTGCCCAGCTCCTGGCGCAGAGGAGTGTCTGTAGCAGCAGAGGGTGGCAGCCCAGGGTGACCAGCACCTTGCCATTGCAGGTGGCACCCGGGTGGGTTTGGAGCGTTGTCTTCTGGTTGCAACCCCGTTGTTTTGTTGTGATCCCGTGTTCAGGATCCTGGGAGGAGCAGCTGTCTGGAGGCAGGGAAGGGCAGTCCCAGCATGGTCCTGTAGAAGCTTTCCTGTCATCCTCCTGGTGCTCCTCAGAGCTGTAGATGGAAAGAAGTGGGCTGTGCTGTGCCACTGCCAGCATCTCCACTGCTCCTTGCTGGGTGATTCTCTTGCACCAAAGCAGGACAGTTCTGCCCCCTTCACCTTCTCATTAAATCAGAGTCTAGGAAAAATGTTACTCCCTCCAGATTTAGAAGTGTGATACCTCAGCTGTCTGTGCAGAATTTCCAAACAGTAACTTGGGGTGTCATTGCCAAAAACTTTGGGTTCCTTTACCCACCAGGCCGTGTCTCCAATCCCAGCCCACGTTCCAATGAACGTGTCACTCACTCCTGCAGACGTTGCCATCAAAGCAGTGCAGATTCCCTGGGTTCTGGGGTGCTTCTGTGTTTTTGAGTGGATGTTTTCAGCTTAACAGTGTGTTGGGGCTGGGGAGGGTGGGGAGACACAAGCCTTTGCTAACCCTGACAGAGCTGAGCAGTGCTAGGGAGAGAAAAACCAAGAGAAATTGACGGTGTGGTAGCAGAGAAGCCATGGGATCATTTCTTTTGTTATTTGCAGATAAGAAAATGACCCAGTGGGAAGAGCCCAGGCTGCAGAACCCAGCCATCACCACAGGCCCAGTAAGTAGAGCTGCGGGATCCTGCAGGAAATGCCTGACTGGGGCACAGCTGGAGGAGCAGCAGCCCCTGCCTGCTCCTGGGCTCAGGGGTGGGCAGCCTGGGAAGCAGGAGCTCTCTGCCCACATCTAAGGCAGAGGAAGCTGGGGATGTCACAGCAGGCTCTGGGCAGCCTCCCTGCTTGCTCAGGGTTTGGGGATGCCTAAGGGGAAGTGCCCCTGTTTGCCTTACCTGGGTCATTCCTGGCAGTAGCGTTTCACTGGGCTGGCACATTGTTCTATTTATTTGAGGATCTCTGGACCATAAAGAGCTGTTTGCACTTGGGAGGAGAGAGGTGGGCCCATGTGGATTCAAAGTGGGGAAAAAAAGGCTCTGTGTGTAAATTCACCTTTAGCAGCGTGTCCATGGAGTGTATCTGTAATTAAATTGGTACCTGTACTTGCCTTTGTACACCTTGCTGTCTTTTGCTGTGAATAAAAACATTCATTCAATAAAGTTAAGTCGCCCCTAGTCAAGATACCCCACGTCTTCCCCTTGGCTCCTGTCTTTCTTTTTCATATTTGCTGTAGCATTAACTCTATTTCTTTTTCTCTCTATTTCTTTTCTTTTTCTCTGGATTTCTTTTTCTCTCTATTTCTGTCTGACTCTATTTCTCTTTCCCTGTTTCTAGTAGTCTCTAACTCTGGTTTTTTTCTTTTTCACTCTTCTTTTTTTTTTTCTCTCTAACCTTTTTCTAACTTTCTTTTCCTTTCTAGCTGTACAATTTAAAAACAGCAATACAAATTTTCAGGCTCCTTGCAAGTAAAAAAAAAAAAAACAAAACACCAAAAAACCTTATGTTATTATTTAAATAAAATTATTTACACCTCAGGAGCCTGAAATTTTCTACTGCTGCACCAGACATACATATTTTTTCTCCTTTTTCATATATGCCAGGTAGGGCCCCTCATTAATACTCCAGATGGCAGTGACTAATAATTACCTTGATTGAACATTACATGCCTACTCTGGAGTACTAATGAAAGTAGTTATTAGTTAGTTGGGCAGTTAATTCAATATTTAGCTAACTAGCCAATTTCTCGGTGCACCACCACGCCTGTCACTCACCCAAAGATCCACTTCTCACACAAGCCCAGCCCGTCACAACCCCAGCCCCGGTCCCTCGACACGTGGGGGCCCCAGGGTGTCACCTGCACATCACGGCATCTCCTGTGCCCGAGCGCCTCCGGAGGGACCCTGAGGCCATCCCCAGCGCTGATCCCGTCCCTCCCGAGGGACCCTGAGGCCATCCCCAGCGCTGACCCGTCCTTCCCGAGGGACCCTGAGGCCATCCCCAGCGCTGACCCTGTCCCTCCCGTGTCCGTCCCCCTGGGACGCTCCCCCAGCCCCGCCCCTGCCCCGCGCCCCAGCCCCGCCCCTGCCCCGCGCCCCAGCCCTGGCTGCGCACCCGCCGCTAACGCCGCCTTGTGGGCACAGCGCGGTACTGCAGCCGCTGCCGAGCACTGCCAGAGCGCCGGCTCGGGGGTGGCTGCAGTACCGCGCTCTGCCCACAAGGCGGCAGCACTGCCGCCCTTCCCACGCTCGCAGCCGCGGCCGCTCTCGCAGCCCGAACTCGGCGTCACCCTCCCCTCTATTCACACACACCCCCCGCTCCATCCGGGCAGCGCCGGCGGGGACGCCGCTGCAATCCGGATCTCCGGCGAGGAGAACAGCATTGCTGCCCTGCCGGGTTGAGAAATCCGATTCCTTGCAGAGATTGAGGGGACAGGGAGCTGATCCTCAGGCTGGCTTTTGGCAGCGGCAATTGGGTGAGATGGGGAGAGGGGATATTCCCCCGGATCCGTTAAAGCCAGCTCTGCTGGGTTTGGGTATCTCTCTCCAAAAACTGATCCCGCTGAAGGGGGCTTGAGGAAGCAGCGGGATGCCCTGGGGGCTGTGCTGGAACCCCCAGCCCCGGTGAGGAATGCTGAGCAGTGCCGGCTCCGAGGGGACCCGGAACAGGGAACAGCCCCGCTTCGGCCCCGGGAGAGGGGGCGGGCCGCGAGCGATGGCTCCGCCCCAGCCCGGGCAGGACGAGGCGCCGGGGAGGGAGCGGGCGGGGCCGGGCGGGGATTGAGGGGCGGGGCCGGGCCCGACTCAGGTGCGCGGGGCCCCAGTGCGGCTGCGCGGGCCGGGGCCTATTTCTATGCGGCCGATCCGCTGCCGGCCCGTTCCATTCGGGAGCACTCGTGCTGGGATGCGGCGGGATCCTCGTCGGAGCGCTGTGCCAGGGACAGCTCCCGGTTCTGCGCGAATCCTGGGGCGCTCAGGTAGGACCAGGGTCGGGTCTAGGTTTTGGCGGTATTGGCTGGGGGTTCCAGGCGGTGCCGCCTCTCCCCGGGCAGGCAGGGTGCGGGTAGCGGGGCCGGGATCGGGATCGCCGCAGGCAGCAGCAGCAGCCGCTCCCGGACGGGCGCTGGGGCTGAGCCCGGCGCTGCCGCTCCCATTCCGTTCCGGCGGCCGCGGCACTCTGGACACGGTCCCGCTGTGGCCGCGGGGAGCCGGGGCTCTGCCGGTAACCGCGCCCGGAAGAACGGCGGCGGGATCTCCCCGTGCAGACGCTGCATCGCGGCTGGAGCCGGCCGGGGCGCGGGGAGCGCCGTGCCGCCCTGGGAGCCCCAAATCCCGGCGCTCCCGGTGCCCCCGTCCCGCAGAGGCCCCGTAGCCCTGAGCGCGGAGCAGCGCCCGGCTCCCCGTTCCCGTGCGCGCGCAGCCCCGGGGCTGCTGCCCGCGCACCCCTGCGGAACGAGCGGGGCTGGGGCGCGGGACGAGCCGCTCGGCGGGGCCGGGCACGGTTCTGCTCGGGCTGTTTCTCATTCACCTGCCAGATGGGATGCTCCCCCTCTCCCTTGCTTTGCAACTCCAAGAAGCTCTGCAATGGCAAAGCCTCTTTTATTAAAATTCGGCTGCGGCTTTTCCTCTTTGCTTCCAGGTACACAGGATATACTGGGATTGAGAGGGTTCCTAAAATCCGACTCTCGAGGACACGGCCCGTGGGAGAATTGAACTTACAACCTTGGCACTACCTGGACTGTGCTCCGACTGACTGAGCCCTCTGCATCTCAGGTATGAAACTCCCAAGGATGGGAATCCTTGGCTCCAGCAAGCTGCACAGAGGTCTCAGTGCCTCCCACTCACTGCCAGCAATACTCCTTGGTGTTTCTGTGTGTCCCAGCTGCGAGGGGCAGGAGGAGGCCAGGAGTCCCCGAAAGGCGTCCGGCACCTCTTGTCCATGGGCCCTCGGGGCAGGGGCTGTGCCTGCAGCGTCCTGCCCGTGCCGAGCGCACGGCCCGGGATGGGCGCTGGGTACCCGGCCGGCGCTGGCACGGACACGGCTCAAGGGCTGCCCGTGGCTCCCGGGCCAGGGGCTGCTCTGAGCAGGCTCCTGGAGACGCTGCAGCCTGGATACAGGCCACTGACAGCCCAAAAGCAGCCCAAGGAGCAGCTGGCGTGTCCTGGTGATGGTGGCACGGGCTGCGTGCAGAGGGGCTCAGACAGCAATTCCTGGTTCCAGCCTCCCAGAGCTCCCAGGCAGCTGCCAGGTATGTCCTGTCCACCCCAATTGCCTTCCCTCCCTTCCCTTCCCTTCCCTTCCCTTCCCTTCCCTTCCCTTCCCTTCCCTTCCCTTCCCTTCCCTTCCCTTCCCTTCCCTTCCCTTCCCTTCCCTTCCCTTCCCGCCTGAGGCCTCGTTCAGCAGCAGCACTAAAGCCAAGGCAGTCTTCCCTCACAGCTATTAAATGCCAACCGACAGCCTGCAGAGATGCCTTCAAATCAAAGGTTCAGGTGGGATGAAGTTTTGTTTGGACGAAGGTGGGAGTTTCCAGGGAGCCAGCTGGAAGTGCAGAAGGGATGGAAAGCTTTCCCAGGTGGGTCCCACTTGGAGGTGTGCTGGAGGCAGGGAAGTGCAGCCTTTGCTGAGGGAAAAGAACTTGCAGAGGCCACTGCTGAGGCCCTGAAAGGAGCTGAGCTGCTGCAGGGAGAGATGTCCTCCCGTGGGCACGGGGAGCTGCCTTGGCACGGGACGGGAGTGCCCCTGGCCCGGCCTTCTCCTGCTTGAAAATATCACCTGGAGCCCCGGCTCAGGGGGCTAAATCAGCTGGACTCCGGGCAGCTCTGTCAGCTGCCCCCCAGGGACATGGGTGGGGCTGGGGGATGAGGGCTTTAAATAGCCAATTCTTTGGAACAGATGCCTGTCCCTGTCCCGAAGCTGCTGAGCTTCCTTGGACGCTCTGCCCGTTCCTGGCACAGCTGGCGTTCAAGGGGCAGCTCTGCACGGGAATATCCACCCTCCGTGAGGCACTGTGAGGGTATGGCAGCAGGAACTGAGCAGGGAATTGGGGGCTGTGGGATAATTCACGGGAACTAGAAAGCTGACAGTGGGCCCCGAGTCTGGGCGCTGCACAGAGAACAATCTTTGTGCTGCCCTGTCACCATTTTCTTCTCGTTCTTTTTTTTTTTTTTTTTTTTTTTTTCTTTCAGGTGCTGGACTTGCCTCTGTGCATCTGCGCTGAGCTCTCACTGCAGGGGACTGTGAGGCCTGACTGGCTGTGAGTTTGTGTTCTTCTCTCAGGGGAATCAGAAATGATCATTAATTAGACCACAGAAATCTTTTCTGAAACCTTTCCCCTTTCCTGCCCTTTGCTGGTAAGTCTTTTCTTTCTGCCTTTAACTCTACAGCTGTTCCCTGATGTGATTTCCCCTGTCTCACTTCTGTGCAGCTCCTAGCTGGGGAAAACTGGGATAACTTAGAGGGGACAGAGGTGAAACTTTTAGCTGGATTTTTCTAAAATTTTCTAATGATACTGAAATTATTTCCAATTGCCCCAGTGAGGAGAACACCAACTTGCAGGCATCAAAAGCTCCAAACTCGTTTAATTGAGGTAGGTCCAAGGAAAAATCCAGCCATGCCAGGCTGAGGCTGGAGCCTGCTCATAATTCATTATTGGTGTCTGCTGCAGTCTAGGAATAGCTGTCTCATTTGTCACTTGCTTGATCTGCTTTTATATCCCTGATTCAAATGGAGTTAGGCAAACTTCATGTTTGCTATTAGGCTATGAAGAAGCCTATTGTAACCAGCATATGCTTTTCTTAGATGGAAATGTGCATGCAAAATACAAAGAGCTTTGATACTGAGATTTTTTTTTCCCCCCCCCCTGAGGTTCAAGTATTTTATCATTTTAATAGCATTCCATTTTCCTGTTGCACTCATTTTTAGAGTGCATCTTTTGTATTAGCTCTGAGTAGCATAATTCCTTCCAAATTCCTGTGGCGGGCACTATAATCATAAGTATACAATTAGCTACAGCTGGATGTAGCAGAGGTGAACACTAAATAGTTTTGTTGGCAGGAGGCCCAGTGTCTTTTAACCCAGACAGCTTCTTTACTGATGCCTGGTTTGTTACTCTGCTTTAGGGAGTATGGGGAACTTCAGATACAAAGAAGAGAATTTAAAAGTTATAATTGTACAAGTTTGTTATGCAAAAAGGTGCTGAAGGTGCTGTGGATCTGTTTTGGATTGTTATTTGTGTTTTGTTAGGTTTTTTGTTTTGTTCTGTGGTTTTTGTTTTTTTTTTTTTTTTTTTTTGTTTTTTTTTTTGTGTGTGTGTGTTGGGTTTTTTTTTTTTTTCCCACCTATCTTTTCCCTAGCTTGAAGAAACTTGAAGAAGGAATTTGGATATAAAAAACAAGCTGAGAAGAGCATCAGTGTGTTCACTGGCAGCACGGGCTGGGATGAGGGCTGAGCAGGACCCAAGCTGCAGCACATCATCCATTCAGCTTTCACCTCATGTTTTATCACAGCCTTTATGAGACAGATGTGAATCGATGAGTCCCAGGCCGAGCCGTGCCCGTGCCCCGTTCTGTTGGAGCTGGTGCTTTCCTGACACATTCACCAGCCACACTCTGTAATAAATACTCCTGGGTCTGCTGCTGTTCCTCTTCCTGCTTTATATTCAATTTTCCACCCCTTCTCTCCTCTCTGTCCGCTGTGTCTTTTGTGTTCCTTTCTTGGCCTGTGTGCTCCCCATCCCATTCCCTTTCACTGCTTCACTCTCTCTTGTTCTTCTTTTTCTTTTTTGAAATGAATACTCAATATTTATGTAATATCTCTTACTCAATCCCTCTCCCTGTTCTGTCCTACTTTTTGCCTCTGTCTCACTTGCTGCCTGCATCTTTATTTCTCCTTTCTTCCTCTCCTTGTCCCTCAGTCCTGCACCGTGACTGTGTTTCTTTGTCCCTGTCACTGTCCCTTTGCCTGTACCTGTGTGCACCTGCTGCCCAGTGCTCCTCCCTGACCGTCCCCTCTCTTGGTGAGCCTCTGTCCTGCTGGCCGTGCCTCTCTGTCTCCGTCCCTGTGCTGCTCCTTGGCCGCGTTTGCCCGCCCTGGCACGTGCCGCGGTCGATTCCTCTGCGGGTTCTTGTTTCCCTCTTTGTATCCCTCAGTCATTGCTGCATGTTTGGCACCGTGTTTCGTTCTGCGTCCTTCTCCGTGCCTGGCTCGTGTTCCTGTTTTATTCTGTGTGGCTCTGTGGAGCTCCCCGTGCCGGTGGTTCCCACGGGTGTGTCCCATTTGCTGTCCCTGTTCTTTTTTAATCCCTCTCTGTGTGCGGCCCATTCACCATCCCAGGTGTTTTTTGGTTTTTTTTTCCATTTCATCCTGCGCCTTGATCTTAGTTTTCTTGCTGTGTCCTCTCTGCTGGCGCTCCCTCTTCTGCCCCTTGTTGCCTGTGTCTGCGGGGCTGAGAAGGAACTTCAGCCCTTCTGGGGGCTGTCCCCCACTTCCTTGCGTGAGCAGAGTCCCTTTTTGGGGGGATGGACCGTGGGAAGGGTTCGAATAAAGTGCCGTGCTCCTGCCCGAGGCAGTTGTAGTTGTTGTGTGCCTTCTTTGGGGGTGAGGAAAAAAGGCTGAGGGGGACAGGGGGTGGAGACTCGGGGGCTCCCGTGTCCTTTGGGGCACCCCAAGGTCCCGAGGAGAGGGAGCCACGCTGCGGTGAAGGGCAGGGGAGTGGGGAATGGGGGGTGGTGCCGGGTGCCGTCCCCCAGAGGGACCCAAGAGTGCCAGAACATTCACAGGGAGGGCTGGGTGTAGAAGGCAGGAAAATATAAATATAAAAAAACACCTAACTACAGCTTAAATAAATGTTTTATTTGGTTAGAGAAGAGTTTTTTAATAGATAATCTAAATATAAAATAAAAATAATAGAAAAATAAAAATATATTTATATAAATATAAAATATACAAATAGAAGTAACAACTTTATATTAAATATATAAATAATGCAAATATATAGTGTATGAATATAAATTATATAGATGAGATTAGAAATACGCAAATAATATAGTTTAAAATAAATGGTTTTTTTTGTTTTATTTGGTAAAGGCAGGTTTTTTTATAATTAATACAAGCAAAATAAATACACAAATATACAATAAGTTTATAAAGACATAAAAGTAGAAGTATTTGTGCATACATGAATATATGGAAGTAAATACATAACTATATAGATCAATATAAATGTAGGATATAAATAATATATACTTCTGGTATAATATATTTATAATATAGATACATTGATTGCAGACATACAAATGAAAGATATAAATAGAAACATTTAAATATAGTTTAAAATAAAGGGGTTTTTTGTTTGTATTTGGGTAAAGGTGGGGCTTTTAAATAAAATTAGAAACATACACATATATAATATATAAAGATATATGCATAAAATAGAAATGAATTTTAACAATATAAATATTATGTGTACAATAAATAATAAAAATAATATTGTGTATATGTTATAATGCAACCTTAATTGAAAATATAAAATGTGTATAGATTGTGAATGTGAATATAAATTAAATATTAATAGATTTTTATTTAAAGGGGTTTTTTTATTATTGCTTTTAGTTTTGGTCGGGGTGTTTTGGGGGCATTCTTTTCGGAGGATTTTTTGAAGGGATACTCGTTGCTTTTTGCCTTCGCTTCTCTCTCTGTCCCCAAAGCGCCGCAGCCCCGGGCTGAGCTCGGCGCAGTGCTGCCGCCTTGTGGGCACAGCGCGGTACTGCAGCCAGCCCCGAGCGGCAATGGCAGTGCTGCCGCCTTGTGGGCACAGCGCGGTACTGCTGCCAGCCCCGAGCCGGCAATGGCAGTGCTGCCGCCTTGTGGGCACAGCGCGGTACTGCTGCCAGCCCCGAGCCGGCAATGGCAGTGCTGCCGCCTTGTGGGCACAGCGCGGTACTGCTGCCGCCCCGAGCCCGGCCCCTGGCAGCGCTGCCGCCTGTGGGCACAGCGCGGTGCTGCGCGCGTGCCCTTCCGATGATGGGAGCGAGCGCGTGCCGGGACGCTGCCCTGTAGGACTGCCGCCACGCTGCGGAAGTGGCCTCTGCCAGTACTAGAGATGGCGGCCGAGAAGGGCGGAAGTGACGTCTTGCCACTCTCAAGATGGCGGTTTGGCCGGCACTCGTTTGACCTTCTATATATGGCGGCAGCTTCGGATACCACAACAAAGATGGCAGCCGGGCCGGAAGTGGCCTCTGCCAGTACTAGAGATGGCGGCCGAGAAGGGCGGAAGTGACGTCTTGCCACTCTCAAGATGGCGGCTCGGCCGGCACTCGCCTGACCTTCTACATATGGCGGCAGAAAGGGCGGGAAAATCAAGGACCCCAGGCTGTTTTGTGGGCTGCCTGCCCGCGACGCCGACACCGATCCCCGCGGCGCGATTTTCTGCCGCGTTTCCGAGAGTGCGGACACGGGCTGTGGGCTCAGCGGCGCCGCGGGCGCGCGGGAAACGGGCAGGCGCAGACAGGCGGCTGCGGGCAGACGCCTTTCTCTGCCGGGGTCCTGTACTGCCGGGGGCGGTACCGAAGGCGGTCCCGGGGGCGGTACCAAGGGCGGAACCAGGGGCGGTACCAAGGGCGGCACCGACGGCGGCAGCGACGGCGGTACCGGGGGCGGTACCCACGGCGGTACCGGGGGCGGTACCGGGCGGGGATCCAGGTGCCGGGCCGTGAGGTGATCCAGGGGCGGGGCCGGGCCCGGCACAGGTGCGCGGGGTCTCGGTGCGGCTGCGCGGGGCGTGGCCGAGGTGATTGAACTCTAGGTAATTGGCTCGGCCGCCATTTGCTCAGGCTGAGCTTGCTTCGGACGGTGGCTGCGTTGGAGCTCCGCGCACAGGGACAGGTTGGATTTCTGCTTTCCCTCCTCTCAAACCCTCTCCCCCTCCTCCTCGTGTTCCCCTTCTTTTTCTCCCTTTCCCGCCTTTCTCTCTCCTCCTCAAACCGACTCTTTCCCTCCCCTTTCGGCCTCTCCTCCTGTTTCTCTCTCTACCTTTCCTCCCTCCTCCCCGTGTTCCTTTTCTTTTCTTTCTCCCCCCAACCTGTCCCCCCCATTCTCCCTCTCCTGTCCCTACCCCGCTCCCCTCCTGGGTCCCCCGGCCTTTCCCTCCCCGTCCCGCTTCCCTCCGCAGCCCGAGCCCTCCCTGTCCCTCTCATCCCTGTGTCCCTGCTCTCCGTCCCTTCTCCCCTGGCTGTTTCTCGCTGTTCCCTCCCTCTGCCCCCGGCGGGGTTCCCCCATCCGCCCCCCATACCTATACACACCCTACCCTACCCTGTTCTATTCCTTTCTCCTCCTGCTCCTGCTTCTACCCTTCCTTCCCCCCAACCCTGGGCCCCCCGTTCCCTCTCCCTGCTCCCGTTCCCCTCATTCAATCCTCCCCTCCTTCCTCCACCCTCCCATTCCCTTCCCACCACGCCTGTCCCTGTTCCCTCTCCCTGCTCCCGTTTCCCCCCCCCCCCCAATTCCTCCTCCCCTCCTTCCTCCACTCTCCCATTCCCCCCCCCAGCGCCCCTTCCCCTGTCCCCGCTGCCCCGCACACCCCGGCACCCCCCGCCCTCGGTCCTTGGTCACCCACCCCGACCGCCTCGTCTGCCCCCCATTCCCATTCCGTGCCCGCTTTTCCTCTTTCCCCCGCCCCGCGTGGTTCGGGGCTCTGCCGCATAATAAAGGCCGGAGAGCCGAGCGGCTGGACCCGGCCGGGCGCGGGGGCCGCCGTGCCAGCCCTGGAGCCCCAAATCCCGGCGCTCCCGGTGCCCCCGTCCCGCGGAGGCCCCGCAGCCCTGAGCGCGGAGCAGCGCCCGGCTCCCCGTTCCCGTGCGCGCACAGCCCCGGGGCTGCTGCCCGCGCACCCCTGCGGAACGAGCGGGGCTGGGGCGCTCGCCGGGCACGGTTCTGCTCGGCTGCTTCTCCATCACCTGCCGGCTGGCATGCTCCCCCTCTCCCTTGCTTTGCAAACTCCAAAAGCTCTGCAATGGCAAAACCTCTTTTATTAAAACTCGGCTGCGGCTTTTCCTCTTTGCTTCCAGGTCACAGGATATACTGGGATTGAGAGGGTTCCTGAAATCCGACTCTCGAGGACACGGACTCTCGAGGACACGGCCCGTGGGAGAATTGAACTCACAACCTTGGTACTACCTGGGCTGTGCTCCGACTGACTGAGCCCTCTGCATCTCAGGTATGAAACTCCCAAGGATGGGAATCCTTGGCTCCAGCAAGGAAACTGCAGCTCGTTCTATTCTGCTAAAGCTGCTTTACACACCAGCCCCTGCCACGGCTGTAGGGTAGAACTGGCTGGCAGCTGGCATGACAGCACCGCATCTTCCCATCCCCTGATTTTCCTGCCCTTTCCAGGATTTACCCAGCAGCTGTACATTTGCTCTTGCCATGTCTCTTTGTAGGGAGAAGTGAGCAGGACAGGTTCTGAGGCTTCCCTTGCTGCGTGACCTGAGTTCCTCTGGAGAGTGGCAGGTGGCATTTCCTGCAGGTGAGTGTTGCCCAAATGAAGCAGCTGCTGAAGCTGGGGCTGGTTTTGTGGCCCAGAGCTGCACAGAGGCCTCAGTGCCTCCCACTCACTGCCAGCAATGCTCCTTGTTGTTTCTGTGTGTCCCAGCTGCGGGGAACGGGGGGCAGGAGGAGGCCAGGAGTCCCCGAAAGGCATCCAGCACCTCTTGTCCTTGGGCCTTCGGGGCAAGGGCTGTGCCTGCAGTGTGCTGCCCGTGCCAAGCACACGGCCCGGGATGGGCGCTGGGTGCCCGGCCGGCGCTGGCACGGACACGGCTCAAGGGCTGCCCGTGGCTCCCGGGCCAGGGGCTGCTCTGAGCAGGCTCCTGGAGACGCTTCAGCCTGGATACAGGCCACTGACAGCCCAAAAGCAGCCCAAGGAGCAGCTGGCGTGTCCTGGTGATGGTGGCACTGGCTGCGTGCAGAGGGGCTCAGACAGCAATTCCTGGTTCCAGCCTCCCAGAGCTCCCAGGCAGCTGCCAGGTATGTCCTGTCCACCCCAATTGCCTTCCCTTCCCTTCCTGCCTGAGGCCTCGTTCAGCAGCAGCAGCACTAAAGCCAAGGCAGTCTTCCTCACAGCTATTAAATGCCAACCGACAGCCTGCAGAGATGCCTTCAAATCAAAGGTTCAGGTGGGATGAAGTTTTGTTTGGACGAAGGTGGGAGTTTCCAGGGAGCCAGCTGGAAGTGCAGAAGGGATGGAAAGCTTTCCCAGGTGGGTCCCACTGGAGGTGTGCTGGAGGCAGGGATGTGCACCCTTTGCTGAGGGAAAAGAACTTGCAGAGGCCACTGCTGAGGCCCTGAAAGGAGCTGAGCTGCTGCAGGGAGAGATGTCCTCCCGTGGGCACGGGGAGCTGCCTTGGCACGGGACGGGAGTGCCCCTGGCCCTGCCTTCTCCTGCTTGAAAATATCACCTGGAGCCCCGGCTCAGGGGGGCTAAATCAGCTGGACTCCGGGCAGCTCTGTCAGCTGCCCCCGGGACATGGGTGGGGCTGGGGGATGAGGGCTTTAAATAGCCAATTCTTTGGAACAGATGCCTGTCCCTGTCCCGATGCTGCTGAGCTTCCTTGGACGCTCTGCCCGTTCCTGGCACAGCTGGCGTTCAAGGGGCAGCTCTGCACGGGAATATCCACCCTCCGTGAGGCACTGTGAGGGTATGGCAGCAGGAACTGAGCAGGGAATTGGGGGCTGTGGGATAATTCACGGGAACTAGAAAGCTGACAGTGGGCCCCGAGTCTGGGCGCTGCACAGAGAACAATCTTTGTGCTGCCCTGTCACCTTTTTCTTTTTTTTTTTTTTTTTTTTTTCTTTCAGGTGCTGGACTTGCCTCTGTGGATGTGTGCTGAGCTCTCACTGCAGGGGACTGTGAGGCCTGACTGGCTGTGAGTTTGTGTTCTTCTCACAGGAGAATCAGAAATGATCATTAATTAGACCACAGAAATCTTTTCTGAAACCTTTCCCCTTTCCTGCCCTTTGCTGGTAAGTCTTTTCTTTCTGCCTTTAACTCTACAGCTGTTCCCTGATGTCATTGCCCCGTCTCACTTCTGTGCAGCTCCTAGCTGGGGAAAGCTCATAATAGAGCTGGTAACAAGTAAGCACTTGTTTCTACACTTCTTTTTCCAAAACTTTCACCAGAACTTAATTTCACTAGTTAGGAAGCATGGTGAGGGGTGCAGGAGGAGCAGGAATAGGGGAGGGAAGCCTTGAGCACTGCAGGCTACAAAGATCTGCGTTTATCAATTTGATTTAGTCCTGCTGTGTTAAGGATACATAAATAGGCAAAATCCAAGGCACAGGGTGAAGTTCCTGTGACAATGCTACTAAGTGTTTATCTTGAATTACTCAGTGTGCCCCATTTCCCTTTAATAAGTGCTCTGATACCCCTGTAGAAACAAACACAACATGGGTGGGACAGTGCACCTCACAACTCCACAAAGAGTGGCACCTCTACCTCGTATGGCAGTGCCATTTTAGTACAGCCCAACTGTCTCACAGCAGAGGGCTGAAGGCCCCTGGGAAAACAATTCTGGCACGCCCCTGAGCCCTTCCCCGGCTCTGTGGGGTGCCCCTGAGCCCTTCCCCGGCTCTGTGTGCCCCAGCTGCCCTGTCACCTCACCCCATGGGCACACTGCTCCCTGCAGCACACACACACTGCTGCCTTCCTGGCAGCTCCCAGGCACCTACCAGCCACGTGTTGGACGGGATCAGGAGGGAAAACAGCCCTTCTGCAGCCATTTTCTGGGCAGCTGGCAGTGATTCACGCACAAGGGGCATGGATACCATCAGTGGGTTCCCCTCAAAGTCTGTCCACGTTCAGCAGCACATGGTGGTATTCACCATCTGCATCAGTGACACGCACAGGGAGTTAGGGAGGAGAACTCCTTAGTTCAGCAGGAAGCAGCAGGGCAGGAGAGGGGAGAGGGGCTCACTGGGATGGGATGGGATGGGAAGTCACAGTGAGCCTGGCAAATGGCCCCTGCAGTGTGCAGGGAGAGGCTGTGCAAGGAGAATGGCAAAGTGTAACTCAGAATGGCAATTATTAGTAGAGTTTTGGTTGGAAAGGGCATGAAAAATACCCTCACCTGGACAAGAGTTATTTCACTCTGTGATGTATTGACAGGAGTGCCCAATCCCAGCTGGAGTAACCCTTGTGATGCCATCAGCATTGGGAATGTCTGGCTCTGTGAGTTCTCTATGTGGCAGGGGGTCCCAACTTCAGGGAAATAGTGGGGCCCTTGGAAAGGCAGGAGAGGGAATCCTCAAAGGCCTGAGAGCCTGGTTTCTGACAGAGAACTGTAGTGATGGGAAGACTCAAAGTTCTGAAACTTTTGAAGGTGTTGAGACTTTTGAAAATACTCTTCAAAAAGAATGAATTTGTTATCCATGTGCACTTGGGATCAGGCAGAGAATCCTGAGCTGCAGTTCCAGGTGGAGTGGTTCATGCCAGACCCTTGTAGCCCTGGAACAGCATTTTTGATGTGAAGTCCCTGTAAGACTCTGAGAAGAAACTTAGACTGATTTGTTGGTGTCGCTGCACGCTCTGAGGGTAGAGAGGGCCAAGAGCTGACACACTGTCAGTCATTTCCAGCTGTGTTACCTGTGATTTCACACAGAACTGGCACTGTGATTTGTGGCTGCTGGTGTCAAGGTGACCAAGAAGTCTGTAGAAGGGGATTCCAGTGGAGGGGTTGGAAAGGCAAAGGGCTGTGCTGGGTGCCCCACCTTGGCAGCAGCTCTGGGGTCTCAGGCTGGCAGCCCTCCTCAGCTTTTCCAAAAGGGATAAATCACTTTAATGTGTGAAGGGAAATAAAGTAGTATTTTACTGTTAAATTAACTTATAGATCAAATGTCTTGCAATGTGCTCGCAGTCCTTCAGAATTTTCTCCAGGTAACATTTGCTGAAGGACACCTTTCAGATCCCAGTCCCCCTTAAAGCAGCTTGGGATGCTCAAACTTAGAGGGCTTTTCCAGTTGTAGGAACAAGGAAAATGCAGTCTGCAGCTCCTGACCAGAGGAGTGTCCGTAGCAGCAGAGGGTGGCAGCCCAGGGTGACCAGCACCTTGCCATTGCAGGTGGCACCCGGGTGGGTCTGGAGCGTTGTCTTCTGGTTGCAACCCCTTGTTTTGTTGTGATCCCGTTCAGGATCCTGGGAGGAGCAGCTGTCTGGAGGCAGGGAAGGGCAGTCCCAGCATGGTCCTGTAGAAGCTTTCCTGTCATCCTCCTGGTGCTCCTCAGAGCTGTAGATGGAAAGAAGTGGGCTGTGCTGTGCCACTGCCAGCATCTCCACTGCCCCTTGCTGGGTGATTCTCGTGCACCAAAGCAGGACAGTTCTGCCCCCTTCACCTTCTCATTAAATCAGAGTCTAGGAAAAATGTTACTCCCTCCAGATTTAGAAGTGTGATACCTCAGCTGTCTGTGCAGAATTTCCAAACAGTAACTTGGGGTGTCATTGCCAAAAACTTTGGGTTCCTTTACCCACCAGGCCGTGTCTCCAATCCCAGCCCACGTTCCAATGAACGTGTCACTCACTCCTGCAGACGTTGCCATCAAAGCAGTGCAGATTCCCTGGGTTCTGGGGTGCTTCTGTGTTTTTGAGTGGATGTTTTCAGCTTAACAGTGTGTTGGGGCTGGGGAGGGTGGGGAGACACAAGCCTTTGCTAACCCTGACAGAGCTGAGCAGTGCTAGGGAGAGAAAAACCAAGAGAAATTCACGGTGTGGTAGCAGAGAAGCCGTGGGATCATTTCTTTTGTTATTTGCAGATAAGAAAATGACCCAGTGGGAAGAGCCCAGGCTGCAGAACCCAGCCATCATCACAGGCCCAGTAAGTAGAGCTGTGGGATCCTGCAGGAAATGCCTGACTGGGGCACAGCTGAAGGAGCAGCAGCCCCTGCCTGCTCCTGGGCTCAGGGGTGGGCAGCCTGGGAAGCAGGAGCTCTCTGCCCACATCTAAGGCAGAGGAAGCTGGGGATGTCACAGCAGGCTCTGGGCAGCCTCCCTGCTTGCTCAGGGTTTGGGGATGCCTAAGGGGAAGTGCCCCTGTTTGCCTTACCTGGGTCATTCCTGGCAGTAGCGTTTCACTGGGCTGGCACATTGTTCTATTTATTTGAGGATCTCTGGACCATAAAGAGCTGTTTGCACTTGGGAGGAGAGAGGTGGGCCCATGTGGATTCAAAGTGGGGAAAAAAAGGCTCTGTGTGTAAATTCACCTTTAGCAGCGTGTCCATGGAGTGTATCTGTAATTAAATTGGTACCTGTACTTGCCTTTGTACACCTTGCTGTCTTTTGCTGTGAATAAAAACATTCATTCAATAAAGTTAAGTCGCCCCTAGTCAAGATACCCCACGTCTTCCCCTTGGCTCCTGTCTTTCTTTTTCATATTTGCTGTAGCATTAACTCTATTTCTTTTTCTCTCTATTTCTTTTCTTTTTCTCTGGATTTCTTTTTCTCTCTATTTCTGTCTGACTCTATTTCTCTTTCCCTGTTTCTAGTAGTCTCTAACTCTGGTTTTTTTCTTTTTCACTCTTTCTTTTTTTTTTCTCTCTAACCTTTTTCTAACTTTCTTTTCCTTTCTAGCTGTACAGTTTAAAAAACAGCAATACAAATTTTCAGGCTCCTTGCAAGTAAAAAAAAAAAAAACAAAACACCAAAAAACCTTATGTTATTATTTAAATAAAATTATTTACACCTCAGGAGCCTGAAATTTTCTACTGCTGCACCAGACATACATATTTTTTCTCCTTTTTCATATATGCCAGGTAGGGCCCCTCATTAATACTCCAGATGGCAGTGACTAATAATTACCTTGATTGAACATTACAT
This sequence comes from Oenanthe melanoleuca, assembly GCF_029582105.1. Classification (NCBI taxonomy): domain Eukaryota; kingdom Metazoa; phylum Chordata; class Aves; order Passeriformes; family Muscicapidae; genus Oenanthe; species Oenanthe melanoleuca. The sequence continues at coordinate 142,316 of NW_026612653.1, forward strand.
GCCTACTCTGGAGTACTAATGAAAGTAGTTATTAGTTAGTTGGGCAGTTAATTCAATATTTAGCTAACTAGCCAATTTCTCGGTGCACCACCACGCCTGTCACTCACCCAAAGATCCACTTCTCACACAAGCCCAGCCCGTCACAACCCCAGCCCCGGTCCCTCGACACGTGGGGGCCCCAGGGTGTCACCTGCACATCACGGCATCTCCTGTGCCCGAGCGCCTCCGGAGGGACCCTGAGGCCATCCCCAGCGCTGATCCCGTCCCTCCCGAGGGACCCTGAGGGCCATCCCCAGCGCTGATCCTGTCCTTCCCGAGGGACCCTGAGGCCATCCCCAGCGCTGATCCTGTCCCTCCCGTGTCCGTCCCCCTGGGACGCTCCCCCAGCCCCGCCCCTGCCCCGCGCCCCAGCCCTGGCTGCGCACCTGCCGCTAACGCCGCCTTGTGGGCACAGCGCGGTACTGCAGCCGCTGCCGAGCACTGCCAGAGCGCCGGCTCGGGGGTGGCTGCAGTACCGCGCTCTGCCCACAAGGCGGCAGCACTGCCGCCCTTCCCACGCTCGCAGCCGCGGCCGCTCTCGCAGCCCGAACTCGGCGTCACCCTCCCCTCTATTCACACACACACCCCCCGCTCCCCGCTCCATCCGGGCAGCGCCGGCGGGGACGCCGCTGCAATCCGGATCTCCGGCGAGGAGAACAGCATTGCTGCCCTGCCGGATTGAGAAATCCGATTCCTTGCAGAGATTGAGGGGATAGGGAGCTGATCCTCAGGCTGGCTTTTGGTAGCGGCAATTGGGTGAGATGGGGAGAGGGGATATTCTCCCGGATCCGTTAAAGCCAGCTCTGCTGGGTTTGGGTATCTCTCTCCAAAAACTGATCCCGCTGAAGGGGGCTTGAGGAAGCAGCGGGATGCCCTGGGGGCTGTGCTGGAACCCCCAGCCCCGGTGAGGAATGCTGGGCAGTGCCGGCTCCGAGGGGACCCGGAACAGGGAGCAGCCCCGCTTCGGCCCCGGGAGAGGGGGCGGGCCGCGAGCGATGGCCCCGCCCCAGCCCGGGCAGGACGAGGCGCCGGGGAGGGAGCGGGCGGGGCCGGGCCCGACTCAGGTGCGCGGGGCCCCAGTGCGGCTGCGCGGGCCGGGGCCTATTTCTATGCGGCCGATCCGCTGCCGGCCCGTTCCATTCGGGAGCACTCGTGCTGGGATGCGGCGGGATCCTCGTCGGAGCGCTGTGCCAGGGACAGCTCCCGGTTCTGCGCGAATCCTGGGGCGCTCAGGTAGGACCAGGGTCGGGTCTAGGTTTTGGCGGTATTGGCTGGGGGTTCCAGGCGGTGCCGCCTCTCCCCGGGCAGGCAGGGTGCGGGTAGCGGGGCTGGGATCGGGATCGCCGCAGGCAGCAGCAGTAGCCGCCCCGGACGGGCGCTGGGGCTGAGCCCGGCGCTGCCGCTCCCATTCCGTTCCGGCGGCCGCGGCACTCTGGACACGGTCCCGCTGTGGCCGCGGGGAGCCGGGGCTCTGCCGGTAACCGCGCCCGGAAGAACGGCGGCGGGATCTCCCCGTGTAGACGCCGCATCGCGGCTGGAGCCGGCCGTGGCGCGGGGAGCGCCGTGCCAGCCCTGGGAGCCCCAAATCCCGGCGCTCCCCGGTGCCCCCGTCCCGCAGAGGCCCCGCAGCCCTGAGCGCGGAGCAGCGCCCGGCTCCCCGTTCCCGTGCGCTGCGCAGCCCCGGGGCTGCTGCCCGCGCACCCCTGCGGAACGAGCGGGGCTGGGGCGCGGGACGAGCCGCTCGGCGGGGCCGGGCACGGTTCTGCTCGGGCTGCTTCTCCATCACCTGCTAGGTGCGACGCTCCCCCTCTCCCTTGCTTTGCAACTCCAAGAAGCTCTGCAATGGCAAAGCCTCTTTTATTAAAATTCGGCTGCGGCTTTTCCTCTTTACTTCCAGGTCACAGGATATACTGGGATTGAGAGGGTTCCTAAAATCCGACTCTCGAGGACACGGCCCGTGGGAGAATTGAACTCACAACCTTGGCACTACCTGGACTGTGCTCCGACTGACTGAGCCCTCTGCATCACAGGTATGAAACTCCCAAGGATGGGAATCCTTGGCTCCAGCAAGCTGCACAGAGGCCTCAGTGCTTCCCACTCACTGCCAGCAATACTCCTTGGTGTTTCTGTGTGTCCCAGCTGCGGGGAACGGGGGGCAGGACGAGGCCAGGAGTCCCTGAAAGGCATCCAGCACCTCTTGTCCTTGGGCTCCCGGGCCAGGGGCTGCTCTGAACAGGCTCCTGGAGATGCTTCAGCCTGGATACAGGCCACTGACAGCCCAAAAGCAGCCCAAGGAGCAGCTGGCGTGTCCTGGTGATGGTGGCACGGGCTGCGTGCAGAGGGGCTCAGACAGCAATTCCTGGTTCCAGTCTCCCAGAGCTCCCAGGCAGCTGCCAGGTATGTCCTGTCCACCCCAATTCCCTTCCCTTCCCGCCTGAGGCCTCATTCAGCGGCAGCAGCACTAAAGCCAAGGCAGTCTTCCCTCACAGCTATTAAATGCCAACCAACGGCCTGCAGAGATGCCTTCAAATCAAAGGTTCAGGTGGGATGAAGTTTTGTTTGGGCGAAGGTGGGAGTTTCCAGGGAGCCAGCTGGAAGTGCAGAAGGGATGGAAAGCTTCCCAGGTGGGTCCCACTGGAGGTGTGCTGAAGGCAGGGATGTGCAGCCTTTGCTGAGGGAAAAGAACTTGCAGAGGCCACTGCTGAGGCCCTGAAAGGAGCTGAGCTGCTGCAGGGAGAGATGTCCTCCCAGGCTGCAGAACCCAGCCATCATCACAGGCCCAGTAAGTAGAGCTGCGCGATCCTGCAGGAAATGCCTGACTGAGGCACAGCTGGAGGAGCAGCAGCCCCTGCCTGCTCCTGGGCTCAGGGGTGGGCAGCCTGGGAAGCAGGAGCTCTCTGCCCACATCTAAGGCAGAGGAAGCTGGGGATGTCACAGCAGGCTCTGGGCAGCCTCCCTGCTTGCTCAGGGTTTGGGGATGCCTAAGGGGAAGTGCCCCTGTTTGCCTTACCTGGGTCATTCCTGGCAGTAGCGTTTCACTGGGCTGGCACATTGTTCTATTTATTTGAGGATCTCTGGACGATAAAAAGCTGTTTGCACTTGGGAGGGGTAGAGAGGTGGGCCCATGTGGATTCAAAGTGGGGAAAAAAAAGGCAAAAAATGGGTCTGTCAGTTTAAGAGACATAAAACCTCTTGCAGGTAAACAGAGGTTTCAGAATATCAGCCTTAAAAGAAATGAACACAGCATTTTTCTTCAGTATCAATTTTTTAAAAGATCAAAGAGTAGTTCTTTGACTTTTTATGCTGGTTTTATGGTGAGTTATGCCAGTTTATGCCATTTTATGATATTCTGAGTGATCAAACTCCCAATCCCAAGATGTTTCCTGGTGCCAAGAGTACCTTTGTGTTTTGGATAAATCCTTGGGACCGTTAGGCGTTTCAGGATACAGCAGATGAGCCTGCTGCACAGTGTAATTCTAATTGCTTAGTAATAATGTCAGTAACAGTCACTTGTTTGACCCTAGCTGCTTTTGGAGGGATTTACCCATTTATCAGCATTTAAAACTGGAGATCCTCACACACAGCACTGTGCAAATTGCTAACAGGCCTTTCCCCAGAAATGCTGAGCATAAATGAGACTATTTGAGAAAGCTTGTTTGAAGGAAATGAAATGATCATGGTCCCCTTGAGTGACTGACAGTAGTTTGTTGGTTTTAAGGGAAAGCAGGGGCTAATCCATTTCACAGAAGCACTAAGGAATCATCTGAATGCTTTCACTAATAATATTTCTGGTGCCATGACAAACAGCATTACTTAAATTGCATTTCACATTGTGTTTAAATTAAGGAAGAATGTAGAAAGATTATTTAATAGCTGTAGTAAAGTCGTATTATCATCAGTAAAATGATGTCATTTTGTGGGATTTTTAAATCTCACCTGGCTGCTGCCTCTCCTGGGTGGGTTTGGGGGGGCTGGTAGCACAGTGTGTGTGGGTAGCAGGGCTGTCCCCTCCTCTGCAGTGCTCTGGGGTCTCAGTGCTGAGCAGCTGAGTGACCATCCTGCCCTGCAGTGCTCTGGGGTCTCAGTGCTCTCTCAGTGACCTCCTGCCCTCCCCACAGGCGGTGCCCTACTCCCAGGAGTTCAAGCACAAGTACGACCACTTCCGCAAGAAGCTGAAGAAACCTGTGAGTAGAGCCTGCAGGACACGGCTGCACCTCCCTCCCTGTGCTCTCCTGTTTTCTTTGATTTCTCGTCGTTTTCATCAAATATTTACCACAGAAGTCTACAGCACTGTTTTGGAGCTGGCCCAGTTCCCCCCATGTTCCCAAAACGTGCACTGAGAGAGCACTGGGGAATGAAAACATGGGGAGCTGAACACGAGGTGTCTGATCTGTCACTGAGCTGTTAGCAGCCAGGAATTTGCCCTAAGGCTTATTTCTTGAGACTAACAAGGATGATCTAATCTTCTTTGGCACAGGCTGACATACCCAACGGATTTGAGATGAAATTACACAGCAATAACATTTTTGAGGAGTCCTACAGAAGAATCATGTCTGTGAAGAGACCTGATGTATTAAAAGCCAGGCTGTGGATTGAATTTGAGTGAGAAAAAGGACTTGACTATGGAGGTGTGGCCCGAGAATGTTTTTTTCTCTTGTCCAAGGAGATGTTTAAACCCTTACTATGGTTTCTTTGAATACTCAGCAACGTAAGTTGTATTTCTATTCTCAAGGGCTCTATACATGACATTTTGCATAAGAGGGAAGGTTGCTTAGGCAGAAGTCGCACCCCTTTCCAGGGTGCCCTGGGGAGCCCCAGTGCCCTGCTCCTCCTGCTCTTCAGAGAGCCTCTGGAATGGTCCTTGAGAAGCCAGGAAGCATTTCCATAGCTCAGGCAATATCCAGGGCAGCAGAGCTGCAGCTATTGAGGGCAGTGTCACAGCAAGCTGCTTTCCTCTGCCCAGACTCTGCCCAGAGTGGCAGTGCTGCTGTAGGGTGAGCTCAGAACGCAGCTGCTCGTCCCCACTGCAGTGGCCTCCAGAGCTTCAGGCTGGGGCTGCCCAGCTGTAAAGGCAGAGAGGGCATTCTTGCTGCCAGGGATTGGGTTTGCTGCTGTGCCCACCCTTCAGCCCCCGTGGCTTCGTGGGGGACATGCTGGAAAGGCCTTGGAGGGAGATGCCCCTAGGCACAAGCTGTGTGTGAACATGTCTGAGTGTCTGCTTATTTAAAGGCTTGCTTCTTGAGCTGGTTTTTTTTTTTCTTTCCCCAGAAAAGGGACAACTACACATTTCAGATGAATCCTAATTCAGGTCTCTGTAACGGAGATCACCTGTTGTACTTCACCTTCATTGGCCGGGGTGGCCGGCCTGGCTGTGTACCACGGGAAGCTGCTGGACGGTGAGTGCTGCTGCCAGGGGCTGGGGAGGGGCTGCAGTGCCTGAGAGCCCATTCTGGGACACGCTGGGGCTGCCAGGGCCTGAGGAGGGGCTGCAGTGCCTGAGAGCCCATTCTGGGACACGCTGGGGCTGCCAGGGCCTGGGGAGGGGCTGCAGTGCCTGAGAGCCCATTCTGGGACAGGCTGGGGCTGCCAGGGGCTGTTTGAATGGGATTCATTCAGTCACAGTGTCTTACTCAACAAGTGCCTTTCTTTCTCTGCTCAAGGGAAAACTCCAGAACCAGCAGGAGCATTGTCCCTAGAGGAAAAGCATGGAATTTTTATCAGTATTTCCATGCAAGCCTGCAGCCAAACTAGGGGGAGTCAACGGCAGCATATTTTCATATGTAAAATTATAGCTGAATGATTTAATGACAAATTCTGCTGCATTTTGAAATCTCACACCTGGCAGACATCACTGAGCTGATTTTCCTGAGCCTTGGTGCAGCAGAGGAAGCAAAGGAGTCCTGAGCAGAGGAAGGTCACTAGCCTGATTTTCAGGCAACTCCTTGGAGAGGGAAGTAGTGATTTTAAATGGGATAGAGTACCCTGGGCTTAATTCCCCAGCTTTTGTCTCTCTCTGCCATTAATGTTAGGGTGGTCAGTGGAGTATGGCAGTTAGTGGATAATTGTTGAAACTGAAAAATTGGACTTTCTGTGCCATAATAAAATAAAGCTGAGCTGCTCTGATGCTGTTGCAGCTGCAGGACTGTTACAGTCAGGAGGTAACAGGAAATGCCAGGGGTGGTGCCCTCAAGCATTCCACCTTTCTGGAATGTGCAGGTGCAGGGTAGGGCAGATAATCTGTCCTCTCTCTCCCAGGCTTCTTCATCAGACCTTTCTACAAGATGATGCTGGGGAAGCCCATAACCCTGAAGGACATGGAGTCAGTGGTAAGAGCCCATTGAACCTGTGTCAGTGCTCACAGGCCCCTGGCTTTCCACAGCTCTGCACTAATTGCCCATTTTCAAACTGCCTAACTGTGATCTGCCCTAGGATAGTGAATACTACAACTCTCTGAAGTGGATCCTGGAAAATGACCCCACCGAGCTGGATCTCACGTTTTGCATAGATGAGGAAAACTTTGGGCAGGTACGTAAAGGTTACTTGCATCTTAGGACTGGTGGTTGCCGACAAGTAGCTCAGTGCTGACAGTCTGGTGGTGGTGAAAGCAGCTGGGAGCTCAGCTGGCCGTGTTCTCAGCTGGGAGCGGGGCTGCCAGCTCCTGTCAGGGAGCTGTGGCACCTCTGGGACAAGCTGGAGATGCAGCTGAGTAAAATACTTGCAGTGAGGAGGGATGAAGGTGTCCCACAGTCCAGCTGGGACATGCTCAGGGACTCTCTGATTCCTGAAGCTGAAGGTGCTGTCAGGGGAGAGCAGCAGAAGGACACCAGGTCCTCTCTGTAGTGCCTGTCACAGCTGGTGCGCCAGGGGGAAGCTGCCAGGTTGAAAAGGGTCACAGCCTATGGGGCTCTTTCTCCATGACAAATGAAAGTGTTGTAGACATTAAATTAAATTAGTTTGCTTAGAGGTTTTTATGACCTTTTTTTTGCATTTTCCCTTTGTTTACTTCTGAGCCCTAGATCCTGGCTCCAGATAGAACTGGAGCTGGGGACTGTAGGGCCTTTTATAAAAACTGACTTCAGCATTTCAAACCATGCATTCAGTGTCCTGTCAAAAATATTCTGATCCACTTTCCAGTGCTGCCTTTTTCCTGAAGCACCATAAGGTTATGGATTTCATGGAGAACTAGGAGCCACAGAATAGAGCGATTTTGTAACACACTGGTTGGATTTGGGCAGTTCCAGTATGTGATTTATCTTCTTGTATTACAAATAATAGCTATTATAATTTTGTGTATATAAAGTACCTATTTTGTGGTTCTATTTTATATAAATATATAATTTCATTATTATAAATAATAATTGTAATAAAATGATCAGTAAATAGCCAGCCCCTCTCTGCCAGTTTTCCCTTCTGTCAGTGCAGGTTTGTTCAAAAGTGTAAATCAATTTGCTCATGATTGCCTTATCCTGCTTGTGAAACACTGCTCAGGGAGAGTGGGTTCTGGGAGAAAGATGTCCTCAAATAACAGCCTTTGGTCTTTTGAAATGCAGACATATCAAGTGGACCTGAAGCCCAATGGGTCCGAAATCATGGCAACAAATGAAAACAAGCGGGAATACATTGATTAAGTACCGTGATGGAATGTGCCTGGGGGGAAGAAAGAGCAGCTGGGTTAGAATTGACCCTGCTGCAATCCCTGGAGCTTGTACTGCACAAGAGCATCAGGGATCATTGGGGAAAAACCTTACTGTTAACATTGGTTATATCCCGTCAGGTACAAGAACAAGGAGTAAATTAAATGACGTGCTTTGATCTCCTGAAATTCCCCCCATGGAAACGTCCTTCTCCAACACCTGGCTCAAGCCGAGATGAGCCAGAAGGTGCTCTCCAGCCTGGCCCTCATCCCAGTGTCCTCCTCTGCCAGTCACAGACCAGAGCCAGGAGTCCAGTGCCAGCAATCCTACCAAAACTGGCCAGATCTGAAATTAGGTTTCATTTTCAGATTTCTCAGTTCTTCTACCTACCAGGATGTAAAATGCTGAATTCATTAATACCTGCTGGCATTTTAAATCAGGGCCTTTTCCAAAGTGAAAGATGTTACAATTGCTACATTCATGCAAACTGGGAATTCATTTCCAGTGCCTGGACCTGGAGCAATTCCATGCCTGGAATTGACTTTTGATGCCTGCACCTGTGAGGTGTTTGTGCTGCGGGTGGCTGGTGCTGAAAGCAAGGTGTCCCTTTGCTGCAGTTTATTTCTTTATTTATAGGCGAGGTGCTGTGTCCTGACAGCTCTCCTCAGAGCTTGCAGACTTTGCTGGGAATTTTTAATTGCTCATTGCTCTGGAAGAATAAAATGTCTGCTCATGTAGGTACCTACAGGAGTGAAAAAATTCCCACTGTAATTTGGTCAAAGTCACTGGGCTTTTTGGTTTGTCTCTTCAAAATTCCATCAGTCACCAGCCAATAAATTGGAGTAGCTGGTGGAAGCTGCTTAGTTACCTGAACTTGCTGAAGTTGTAAATGACAAACTTGAAAGCATTTGGGGTTGCTGAAACCTTTGAGCCCTTGGCTGAGACCTGCTAATGAGTTTGTTTTTCTGGTGGGGTTTTGTTTCTTTCTGCAGCCTGGTCATCCAGTGGCGATTTGTCAACAGAGTGCAGAAAGAAATGAATGCCTTTCTGGAGGCGAGGCTCTTTAGCTCCTTTCTTTCCCAAAACCAGGGATTGTTTTTAACACAGATTTCTTACCCACTGGTGTCTGTGTAAAGGGAGTGGGGAGCTTGGCAGGGAATGCAAATAGAATACATGATGTTTTGTGATTTGACAGTTTTATCTTGTGTGAGAATATATCATCTTTCCCTTATGGGAATAAGGTCATTCTCGTTCAAGTTTAATTATTTGAGCTTGAAGTAATTTGGTCATTGATTTTTTTAATTAGGATTTATGTGGGATGAGAGTTTTAACTTTGCTCTTCTTTTTAGGGATTCACAGAACTGCTTCCTATCGACCCAATTAAAATTTTTGATGAAAATGAGCTGGAGGTGAGTCAATTTGGTGCCCCAAGCTGGCAGCTCTCTGACAGATGTGCCACGTTCTGGGCTTTTCAGTCATCTGTCTCTCTCCCTGGGGGAACGTGCGGACACGGCTGGAAATCAGATGTTTCTTCCTAATTAATAAATCTGTTCATGACATGAGAAGAGCTGCACTCAGGAGGGTGGTGGGGGGTGTGCCTCTGAAAGCCTGGAAGCAGCCTAGTGGATCAGTGCCACCCTCTGCCAGTCCCATCTGAGCCAAAGACGTGGAAGTTGTGTCACACTGTGGCAGTGTGCAGCCCTTCTGCAACAGCTGGGATACTCTGGGGATGCTCAGACTCTCCCCTGGGTGTGCATAAGTGCCTGAAGGTCAGAGCCCTGAGGGGCAGTGGCACCTTGTACCCTGTGAGGTCAGGGACACATCCCACCCTTCTGCTTGCCTGCAGTTACTGATGTGTGGCCTTGGTGACGTGGATGTCAGCGGCTGGAGACAACACACCATCTACAAAAATGGTTACTGCCCAAATCACCCTGTTATCCGTGGTTCTGGAAGGTAAGACTGGGCACCAGCCCTCGCTGGTCCTGTAGGTGAAAGTCCCTGCCCTTTTTTGCAATCATTTTTCTGTATGAGAACTGCTCAGGGTGGGTGGTTGTGCTGGGGCCAGAGCTGCTCCCTCCTGGCTCAGGTGAGGGCAGGTGCAGCTCCTGCTCAGATGGAGCAGAGGCAGCCCATAGTGCCCTGAGGCTGCTGGCACAGAGGGGCTCCTGCAGTGCTGAGGGTGTCTCTGCCCCCAGGCTGTGCTGCTGATGGACGCTGAGAAGTGGATCCGGCTGCTGCAGTTTGTGACCGGGACGTCCCGCGTGCCCATGAACGGGGCAGGACAGGGGCGGGACCGGGCAGTCCCAGAAGGCAGAGCCCGGGAGGAACCGGGATGAAGCGGGGTGGGCCCGGGGCTGGGGCCGAGGTGATTTAATGCCTGGAAACCACCCGGCCACCGTTTGCTGACGCCAAGCGGGGTGAGAGGAGGAGCTGCTTGTTCGGGCTCCCAGGTGAGCTGTGGGGTTTGGCTTCTACCCCTCTCCCCCGCTCTAGCCCTCCTTCCTTCTCTGCGTATTCCTCTTCTTTCCCCCCTTGTGCCTCCCAAAACCTCCCCTCCTCTCCCCCCTGCCCCTCCTTCCTTCTCCCTTGAACTCCTTTACTTTTTCCCCTTTCTCTCCCCATCTCAAGGGATACAGCCCAGGATATCTCAGGGCCCAGATGATTTCTGTTCCTTCTGCTTGTTTCACTTGCAGATGTTTCCCAGTCCAGCTCGCTGAGCCTCCAGCTCTGTGGCACGTTCTTCATTCCAGCTCTGGCTCTGAGATGCTGCACTTGATGGCTGCTCCAGTTCCTTCCAGCTCTGGGTAAATAACTGGTGTCTCTTGTGTAATCTGTGTCCTTGGTCTGTCCTTTGTGTCCATCTGTGTTACCTTTGTCACATCTCCATGCTTTATCAGCATCCTTCCAAGCCATGATAGCCAGACTCTACTCGTGTACTTTCCTGCATTGTGCTTATTCCAGCACATTTACCTTTTTGCTTTTTGAGACGGAAAGAAGTACACAAGATCTTCTCATCCATCTTCCTTCTCAGCTTTGGTAGTGCCTGCTTTTCACGTGCCATTCTCTTGGCCTTCTGTAGGGAGTGTGTTAGACCCTCCTTATGTGCCCTCACTAGTTCCATAGGTTCTATCTTGGGCTTGAGACTTAATCCTCCAGAGAGTTATCTCCAGTCCTCATCCATGGTGTACGTACCTACCTTGGCTTATACTGTATGTAGCTGTCTTGGTTTATGTTGCATGTACCTTTACTGTGTGCATCTCTACTGTATGGGCCTTTATTGTGCCCCTTAGCTCGGAGCTGCCCTGCCCTGGCACCCGCTTGGGTAGAATAGTTACAGAACTTTATTGTTCCTCTCTTTTCTGTGGGGTTTTGGGTAGGAAATGTGTGGGGATAACCTCTACCTGACCAGCTCCTGCTGTCTCTCAGGTTCCTGAGGTGGATTCCCATCTCTGCAGTCACCAATTATGCCGATTTCCCTGGAATCTCCCGTTGGGTGTTGAAGAGCAGCAGCCGGGGGATGTGTTGAAGCATCCTCTTCATGCAGCGTTCCAAGTGAGGGTTGCAGTCAGCCTGTCAGCTGCAGAGTGTGACAGGGGGAGCGTGTGTCTGTCTGGGAGAGTCTGTGTCTGTCTGGAGAGTCTGTGTCTGTCTGCTTATGTTTGCCTGTGCCAGTGTGTGTGCTGACTGCTTCTAACCTTGTGCATATGGTTTTTACCTTTTACCTTTCTCAACTCATTTTTAAATTTAGAATAAAGAGTCCCCAGCCAAGAGTTTGGGTTTTTTTCCCCCCAGCTGGATTTTTTTCCTTGGTCCCAGCCAACAAGAAGACGTTCATCCACAGAGGTTGGGCATGAACAGTCCCAGTACCAGGGTTTTGTCAGCAGGATGGTTTTTGGGGCATGGACAGTCCCAGTACCACGGTTTACTCAGCACGATGGTTTTTGAGGCATGGACAGTCCCAGTACCAGGGTTTTGTCAGCAGGATGGGTTTTGAGGCATGGACAGTCCCAGTACCAGGGTTTTGTCCGCATGGATGCCCGTGACTCCTGGGCCAGGGGCTGCTCTGAACAGGCTCCTGGAGATGCTTCAGCCTGGATACAGGCCACTGACAGCCCAAAAGCAGCCCAAGGAGCCAGCTGGCGTGTCCTGGTGATGGTGGCACGGGCTGCGTGCAGAGGGGCTCAGACAGCAATTCCTGGTTCCAGCCTCCCAGAGCTCCCAGGCAGCTGCCAGGTATGTCCTGTCCACCCCAATTCCCTTCCCTTCCCGCCTGAGGCCTCATTCAGCAGCAGCAGCACTAAAGCCAAGGCAATCTTGCCTCACAGCTATTAAATGACAACCGACGGCCTGCAGAGATGCCTTCAAATCAAAGGTTCAGGTGGGATGAAGTTTTGTTTGGACGAAGGTGGGAGTTTCCAGGGAGCCAGCTGGAAGTGCAGAAGGGATGGAAAGCTTTCCCAGGTGGGTCCCACTGGAGGTGTGCTGAAGGCAGGGATGTGCAGCCTTTGCTGAGGGAAAAGAACTTGCAGAGGCCACTGCTGAGGCCCTGAAAGGAGCTGAGCTGCTGCAGGGAGAGATGTCCTCCCGTGGGCACGGGGAGCTGCCTTGGCACGGGACGGGAGCACCCCCGGCCCTGCCTTCTCCTGCTTGAAAATATCACCTGGAGCCCCAGCTCAGGGGGGCTAAATCAGCTGAACTCCAGGCAGCTCTGTCAAGTGCCCCCAGGGACATGGGTGGGGCTGGGGGATGAGGGATTTAAATAGCCAATTCTTTGGAACAGATGCCTGTCCCTGTCCCGATGCTGCTGAGCTTCCTTGGACGCTCTGCCCGTTCCTGGCACAGCTGGCGTTCAAGGGGCAGCTCTGCATGGGAATATCCACCCTCCATGAGGCACTGTGAGGTTATGGCAGCAGGAACTGAGCAGGGAATTGGGGGCTGTGGGATAATTCACGGGAACTAGCAAAGCTGAGAGCGAGCCCCGAGTCTGGGCGCTGCACAGAGAACAATCTTTGTGCTGCCCTGTCACCTTTTTCTTCTGGTTATTTATTCTTTTTTTTTTTTTTTTTTTTTTCTTCTTTCAGGTGCTGGACTTGCCTCTGTGGATGTGCGCTGAGCTCTCACTGCAGGGGACTGTGAGGCCTGACTGGCTGTGAGTTTGTGTTCTTCTCACTGGCGAATCAGAAATGATCATTAATTAGACCACAGAAATCTTTTCTGAAACCTTTCTCCTTTCCTGCCCTTTGCTGGTAAGTCTTCTCTTTCTGCCTTTAACTTTTCAGCTGTTCCCTGATGTGATTTCCCCTGTCTCACTTCTGTGCAGCTCCTAGCTGGGGAAAACTGGGATAACTTAGAGGGGACAGAGGTGAAACTTTTAGCTGGATTTTTCTAAAATTTTCTAATGATACTGAAATTATTTCCAATTGCCCCAGTGAGAAGAACACCAACTTGCAGGCATCAAAAGCTGAAAACTCGTTTAATTGAGGCAGGTCCAAGGAAAAACCCAGCCATGCCAGGCTGAGGCTGGAACCCACTCATAATTCATTGTTGGTGTCTGCTGCAGTCTAGGAATAGCTCTCTCATTTTTCACTTGCTTGATCTGCTTTTATATCCCTGATTCAAATGGAGTTAGGCAAACTTCATGTTTGCTATTAGGCTATGAAGAAGCCTATTGTAACCAGCAAATGCTTTTCTTAGATGGAAATGTGCATGCAAAATACAAAGAGCTTTGATACTGAGATTTTTTTTTTTCCCCCCTGAGGTTCAAGTATTTTATCATTTTAATAGCATTACATTTTCCTGTTGCACTCATTTTTAGAGTGCATCATTTGTATTAGCTCTGAGTAGCATAATTCCTTCCAAATTCCTGTGGCGGGCACTATAATCATAAGTATACAATTAGCTACAGCTGGATGTAGCAGAGGTGAACACTAAATAGTTTTGTTGGCAGGAGGCTCAGTGTCTTTTAACCCAGACAGCTTCTTTACAGATGCCTGGTTTGTTACTCTGCTTTAGGGAATATGGGGAACTTCAGATACAAAGAAGAGAATTTAAAAGTTATAATTGTACAAGTTTATTATGCAATAAGGTGCTGAAGGTGCTGCGGATTTGTTTTGGATTGTTATTTGTGGTTTTTTTGTTTGTTTGTTTTCTTTTGGGATTTTTTGTTGTTGTTTTTGGTGTTTGTTTTTTTTTTTTTTTTTTTGTTTGTTTGTTTGTTTGTTTGTTTGTGTTTGTTTTCCTTCCCCTAGCTTGAAGAAACTTGAAGAAGGAATTTGGATGCTGAGTAGAGCATCAGTGTGTTCACTGGCAGCACGGGCTGGGATGAGGGCTGAGCAGGACCCAAGCTGCAGCACATCAACCATTCAGCTTTCACCTCATGTTTTATCACGGCCTTTATGAGACAGATGTGAATCGATGAGTCCCAGGCCGAGCCGTGCCCGTGCCCTGTTCTGTCGGAGCTGGTGCTTTCCTGACAGGTTCAGCAGCCACACTCTGTAATAAATACTCCTGGGTCTGCTGCTGTTCCTCTTCCTGCTTTATATTCAATTTTCCACCCCTTCTCTCCTCTCTGTCCGCTGTGTCTTTGGTGTTCCTTTCTTGGCCTGTGTGCTCCCCATCCCATTCCCTTTCACTGCTTCACTTTCTCTTGTTCTTCTTTTTCTTTTTTGAAATGAATACTCAAAATTTATATAATATCTCTTACTCAATCCCTCTCCCTGTTCTGTCCTACTTTTTGCCTCTCTCTCTGTCTCACTTGCTGCCTGCATCTTTATTTCTCCTTTCTTCCTCTCCTTGTCCCTCAGTCCTGCACCGTGACTGTGTTTCTTTGTCCCTGTCACTGTCCCTTTGCCTGTACCTGTGTGCACCTGCTGCCCAGTGCTCCTCCCTGACCGTCCCCTCTCTTGGTGAGCCTCTGTCCTGCTGGCCATGCCTCTCTGTCTCCGTGCTCTCTCTCTGTGCTGCTTCTTGGCCACGTTTGCCCGCCCCGGCACGTGCTGCGGTCGATTCCTCTGCGGGTTCTTGTTTCCCTCTTTGTATCCCTCAGTCCTTGCTGCGTGTTTGGCACCGTGTTTCATTCTGCGTCCTTCTCCATGCCTCGCTCGTGTTCCTGTTTTATTCTGTGTGGCTCTGTGGAGCTCCCCGTGCCGGTGGTTCCCATGGGTGTGTCCCATTTGCTGTCCCTGTTCTTTTTTAATACCTCTTTGTGTGCGGCCCATTCACCATCCCAGGTGTTTTTGGATTTTTTGTTTTTTTCCATTTCATCCTGCGCCTTGATCTTAGTTTTCTTGCTGTGTCCTCTCTGCTGGTCGTCTTCTTCTTTTTCTGCCCCTTGTTGCCTGTGTCTGCGGGGCTGAGAAGGAACCTCAGCCCTTCTGGGGGCTGTCCCCCACTTCCTTGCGTGAGCAGAGTCCCTTTTTGGGGGGATGGACCATGGGAAGGGTTCGAATAAAGTGCCGTGCTCCTGCCTGAGGCAGTTGTAGTCGTTCTGTGCCTTCTTTGGAGGGTGAGGAAAAAAGGCTGAGGGGGACAGGGGTTGGAGATTCGGGGCCTCCCGTGTCCTTTGGGGCACCCCAAGGTCCCAAGGAGAGGGAGCCACGCTGCGGTGAAGGAGCAGGTGAGTGGGGAATGGGGGGGGTGGTGCTGGGTGCCATCCTTCACAGGTAGAAGACAGGAAAATATAAATATAAAAACTACCTAACTATAGCTTAAGTAAATGTTTTATTTGTTTTATTTGGTTAGAGAAGTTTTTTTTTAATACATAATCTAAATATAAAATAAGTATAATAGAAAAATAAAACGATATAAATATAAAATATGAACAAGTAACAAATTTATATTAAATGTATAATATTAATAATGCAAATATAATGTATAATGTATGAATATAAATTATAAATATGAGAATAGAAATACAAAAATATTTTGTATGGGTGAAATATATTATTGGTTTTATTTGCTACAGGCAGGGGTTTTTTTTTGAATAATATAAGCAAAATAAATATCCAAATATACAATAAGCATACAAAGACATATAAAATTAGAAGTATATCTGCATATATAAATACATGTAAGGATATGTATAAATAAATAGATAAATATATAGGATATCAATAAAATATATTCTTATATATCAATAAAATATTCTTATATAGGTATATGAATTATAGATATAAATATGAAAAATAGAAATAGAAACATATATTTAAATATCGTTTAAAATAAAGGGTTTTGTGTTTGTATTTCCTTAGAGGTGGAGCTTTTAAATAAATAATACTAAATTTAAAAAATACAAATATATAATATATAAAGATTTAGATGTGCATTGAATAGAAATAGATGTTACCAACATAAAGATTATGTATATAATTAATAAAAATAATATTGTAGATGTGTTATAGTGCAACATTAATTGAATTAATAAAATACGTATAGATTATAAATACGAATAGGGTTTGGGGCACTCATTTAGGAGGTTTTTGGAAGGGATGGGATTCGTTGCTTTGTGCTTTCGCGTCCCTGTCCCCAACGCCCAGCAGCCCCGGGCTGCGTTCTGCGGCAGTGCTACCGTCTTGTTCTGAGCACAGCCCGGTGCTGCAGCCGTTCCTCGGGGCAGCGCAGCTGTCGGGTCGTGGGGCGCTCTGCGGCTACAGAGCGGCGCGGTGTCCGTACCTAGAGGGCAGGGGAGAAGGGCAGTTCGCGGTGCAAAGGGAGCGATGGATGAGAGGGATGACAGCGGCGGGGCCGGCTTCGGCGCGGGGGTGGAGGCGCGATCGCACCGGGGCAGGGGACAGCGGGTGGGCGAGCGGGGTGGAAACAAGCAGGCGTCCCGGTCGCTGCCTGCCGCCACTCCCGCGGCAGCAAGACGGCGGCGGACCGAAAGCGGCTTCGGCCACAACAAAAACGGCGACGAGGAAGGGGGAAGTCACTTCATGCCACTCCCATGATGGCACCTCGGTCGTTCTTCGACTGACCTTCCAAAGAGGGCGGCAGAAAGGGCGGGAAATGAAGAACCCCGGGCCGTTTTTGGGCTGCCTGCCCCCCGCCAGGCACCGCCCCTCCCCTGCTCCGACCGGACCCCGCCCCTGCCGTGCTGTGCCGGGCTGTGCCCCTCAGGAGCCCTAGCTGGGAGCACTCAGGGTGATGAGAGGGACCAGAGCAGCCCCAGATGTGACTACTTAGGGTGAGCAGTCCCAGGTGTTTGCAGTGAGCATGACGAGGGGGCAGGTCCTGCTGGGGGCTGTTTTAGGGGGAGGGTTTCCCTGCTCTCTTTGATATAAAGCTGCTGGAGGAGAGGAGCTTATGGTGGGCTCCCGGGGGTACCTCCCAGAACAGAGGTGAGGGCACCTCACAGGATCTGGTGGAGCGCTGGCATGCAGAGCATGGCTTCAGGAAGGTGCCGAGGGACAAATCTTTCTGAGAGGAAGCAGCTTCTGAACAGGTGAGCCCATGTGACTTTTTAGTGGGAACTAGTGTATTTTCCCTTTTCAGTTTCATCTTGCCGACCCCTCCCTGGTGCCCCCAGAAAAAATTGGGGGCTATGAGGACAAAAAAAATTTTAATTGAGGAAAGTAACTGCTCTTCTGTTATTGTGTGTGTTTAAACTGCGGGGAATGCCCCTCCACCTGTGATTTTAAGGGGACTGGCAGAGTCATGTGGGTGCAAACGGTGCAGAGCCTCAGAGGGTGGCCGAAGCATGTGCCCTGAGTACCCGGGCATTCTTGGGCGGTGGTGAATAGGGGAATTATCCGGTTTTGGCCGATGTGCTGCTAAGAGCATGTACTGATGTTTGGTTTTCTTTATTGCAGCTGACTAAGAGAAAACGGCCGGGTGATGGCAGCAGTTTCCCAGATGACAAGGTGGCATTCTCTGCACCCCGATGTCTGACAGGTAAGTGAAGAATTCCAACCCACAGAGGGGATGAGAGTGGGATGCTGGGTCTGGATTTGTAAGGAGGGATTTTTGAGGCAGCTTTGACAGGGCTCCAATGTATTTAGCATGACAGGGTTCCTATGTGTGCTTACCTGGGCAGACTCCTATGTGTGCTTACCTGGGCAGACTCCTATGTGTGCTTAGTTTGACAGGACTCTGTGCTTACTTGGACAGGGCTGCTATATGTGCTAACTTGGTCAGGGCTTATATGTGTTTACTTTACAGGGCCTGAATATGTGCCTAATTTGAGAGAGCTCCTATGTGTTTTTTCATTGACAGGGCTTCTATGTGTGCTTACCCTGGGCAGGCCCTATGCGTGCTTAGTTTCAGGCCTGAGTGTGTGCTTAGTTTTCAGGGCCTGAGTGTGTGCTTAGTTTTCAGGGCCTGAGTGTGTGCTTACTTGGGCAGGCTCCTATGTGTGCTTAGATCTCAGGGCCTGAGTGTGTGCTTAGATCTCAGGGCCTGAGTGTGTGCTTAGTTCTCAGGGCCTGAGTTTGTGCTTAGTTCTCAGGGCCTGAGTGTGTGCTTAGTTCTCAGGGCCTGAGTGTGTGCTTAGTTCTCAGGGCCTGAGTGTGTGCTTAGTTTACAGGGCTTGTATATGTGCTTAATTTGACAGGGCTTCTATGTGCTAACTTGGAGAGGGTCTGAATATGTGCTAGTTTACAGGGCCTCAATATGTGCTTAGTTTAACAGGGATCCTATATGTGCTTACTTGGGCAGGCTCCTATGTGTGCTAACTTGGGCAGGACTTGTATGGGCATAGTTTACAGGGCATGAATATGTGCTTACATGGGCAGGCTCCTATGTGTGCTTAGTTTACAGGGCCTGAATATATGCTTAGTTTACAGGGCCTGAATATGTGCTTAATTTGACAGGGCTCCTATGTGTGCTTAGTTTACAGGGCCTGAGTATGTGCTTAGTTTACAGGGCCTGAGTGTGTGCTTAGTTTTCAGGGCCTGAGTGTGTGCTTACTTGGGCAGGCTCCTATGTGTGATTAGTTTTCAGGGCCTGAGTGTGTGCTTACTTGGGCAGGCTCCTATGTGTGCTTAGTTTTCAGGGCCTGAGTATGTGCTTACTGGGGCAGGCTCCTATGTGTGCTTAGTTCTCAGGGCCTGAGTGTGTGCTTAGTTCTCAGGGCCTGAGTGTGTGCTTAGTTCTCAGGGCCTGAATATGTGCTTAGTTTACAGGGCCTGAATATGTGCTTAGTTTACAGGGCCTGAATATGTGCTTACATGGGCAGGCTCCTGTGTGTGATTAGTTTACAGGGCCTGAATATGTGCTTAGTTTACAGGGCCTGAATATGTGCTTACATGGGCAGGCTCCTGTGTGTATTTAGTTTACAGGGCCTGAATATGTGCTTAGTTTACAGGGCCTGAATATGTGCTTACATGGGCAGGCTCCTGTGTGTATTTAGTTTACAGGGCCTGAATATGTGCTTAGTTTACAGGGCATGAATATGTGCTTACAATGGGCAGGCTCCTGTATGTATTTAGTTACAGGGCCTGAATATGTGCTTAGTTTACAGGGCATGAATATGTGCTTACATGGCAGGCTCCTGTATGTGCTTAGTTTACAGGGCATGAATATGTGCTTACATGGGCAGGCTCCTGTGTGTATTTAGTTTACAGGGCCTGAATATGTGCTTAGTTTACAGGGCCTGAATATGTGCTTACGTGGGCAGGCTCCTGTGTGTATTTAGTTTACAGGGCCTGAATATGTGCTTAGTTTACAGGGCCTGAATATGTGCTTACATGGGCAGGCTCCTGTGTGTATTTAGTTTACAGGGCCTGAATATGTGCTTAGTTTACAGGGCCTGAATATGTGCTTAGTTTACAGGGCCTGAATATGTGCTTACATGGGCAGGCTCCTGTGTGTATTTAGTTTACAGGGCCTGAATATGTGCTTAGTTTACAGGGCCTGAATATGTGCTTAGTTTACAGGGCCTGAATATGTGCTTACATGGGCAGGCTCCTGTGTGTATTTAGTTTACAGGGCCTGAATATGTGCTTAGTTTACAGGGCCTGAATATGTGCTTACATGGGCAGGCTCATGTGTGTATTTAGTTTACAGGGCCTGAATATGTGCTTAGTTTACAGGGCCTGAATATGTGCTTACAAGGGCAGGTGCCTGTGTGTATTTAGTTTACCAGGGCCTGGATATGTGCTTAGTTTACAGGGCCTGGATATGTGCTTAGTTTACAGGGCCTGGATATGTGCTTAGTTTACAGGGCCTGGATATGTGCTTAGTTTACAGGGCCTGGAT
The DNA here is from genome assembly GCF_029582105.1 of Oenanthe melanoleuca. NCBI lineage: Eukaryota > Metazoa > Chordata > Aves > Passeriformes > Muscicapidae > Oenanthe > Oenanthe melanoleuca. Next base: position 162,181 of record NW_026612653.1, read on the forward strand.
ATGTGCTTACATGGGCAGGCTCCTGTGTGTATTTAGTTTACAGGGCCTGAATATGTGCTTAGTTTTACAGGGCCTGAATAGTTGCTTAGTTTTACAGGGCCTGAATATGTGATTACATGGGCAGGCTCCTGTGTGTGCTTAGGTTACAGGGCCCCTGAATATGTGCTTAGTTTTACCAGGGCCTGAATATGTGCTTAGTTTACAGGGCCTGAATATGTGATTACATGGCAGGCTCCTGTGTGTGCTTAGTTACAGGGCCTGAATATTTGCTTAGTTTTACAGGGCTTGAATATGTGCTTACAAGGGCAGGTTCCTGTGTGTATTAGTTTACAGGGCCTGAATATGGTGCTTACACGGGCAGTTCCTGTGTGTATTTAGTTTACAGGGCCTGAATATGTGCTTTACATGGGCAGGCTCCTGTGTGTATTTAGTTTACAGGGCCTGAATATTTGCTTAGTTTACAGGGCCTGAATATGTGCTTAGTTTACGGGCCTGAATATGTGATTTACATGGGCAGGCTCCTGTGTGTGCTTAGTTTACAGGGCCTGAATATGTGCTTAGTTTACAGGGCCTGAATATGTGCTTAGTTTACAGGGCCTGAATATGTGCTTACAAGGGCAGGTTCCTGTGTGTATTTAGTTTACAGGGCCTGAATATGTGCTTACAAGGGCAGGTTCCTGTGTGTATTTAGTTTACAGGGCCTGAATATGTGCTTACAAGGGCAGGTTCCTGTGTGTATTTAGTTTACAGGGCCTGGATATGTGCTTAGTTTACAGGGCCTGGATATGTGCTTAGTTTACAGGGCCTGGATATGTGCTTAGTTTACAGGGCCTGGATATGTGCTTAGTTTACAGGGCCTGGATATGTGCTTAGTTTACAGGGCCTGAATATGTGCTTAGTTTACAGGGCCTGAATATGTGCTTAGCTTACAGGGTCTGAATATATGCTTAAATGGGCAGGCTCCTGTGTGTATTTAGTTTACAGGGCCTGAATATGTGCTTACATGGGCAGGCTCCTGTGTGTATTTAGTTTACAGGGCCTGACTATGTGCTTAGTTTACAGGGCCTGAATATGTGCTTACATGGGCAGGCTCCTGTGTGTATTTAGTTTACAGGGCCTGAATATGTGCTTAGTTTACAGGGCCTGAATATGTGCTTACATGGGCAGGCTCCTGTGTGTATTTAGTTTACAGGGCCTGAATATGTGCTTAGTTTACAGGGTCTGAATATGTGCTTAGTTTACAGGGCCTGAATATGTGCTTACATGGGCAGGCTCCTGTGTGTATTTAGTTTACAGGGCCTGAATATGTGCTTAGTTTACAGGGCCTGAATATGTGCTTACATGGGCAGGCTCCTGTGTGTATTTAGTTTACAGGGCCTGAATATGTGCTTAGTTTACAGGGCCTGAATATGTGCTTACATGGGCAGGCTCCTGTGTGTATTTAGTTTACAGGGGCTGAATATATGCTTAGTTTACAGGGCCTGATTATGTGCTTATTTAGGCAGGCTCCTATGTGTGCTTAGTTTTCAGGGCCTGAATATAGGCTTAGTTTTCAGGGCCTGAATATATGCTTAGTTTACAGGGCCTGAATATGTGCTTAATTTGACAGGGCTCCTATGTGTGCTTACGTTTACAGGGCCTGAGTATGTGCTTAGTTTTCAGGGCCTGAGTATGTGCTTACTGGGGCAGGCTCCTATGTGTGCTTAGTTTTCCGGGCCTGAGTATGTGCTTAGTTTTCCGGGCCTGAGTGTGTGCTTAGTTTTCCGGGCCTGAGTGTGTGCTTAGTTCTCAGGGCCTGAATATGTGCTTATTTAGGCAGGCTCTTATGTGTGCTTAGTTTACAGGGCCTGAATATGTGCTTAGTTTACGAGGCCTGAATATGTGCTTAGTTTACGAGGCCTGAATATGTGCTTAGTTTACAGGGCCTGAATATGTGCTTAGCTTACAGGGTCTGAATATATGCTTAAATGGGCAGGCTCCTGTGTGTATTTAGTTTACAGGGCCTGAATATTGCTTACATGGGCAGGCTCCTGTGTGTATTTAGTTTACAGGGCCTGACTATGTGCTTAGTTTACAGGGCCTGAATATGTGCTTACATGGGCAGGCTCCTGTGTGTATTTAGTTTACAGGGCCTGAATATGTGCTTAGTTTACAGGGCCTGAATATGTGCTTACATGGGCAGGCTCCTGTGTGTATTTAGTTTACAGGGCCTGAATATGTGCTTAGTTTACAGGGTCTGAATATGTGCTTAGTTTACAGGGCCTGAATATGTGCTTACATGGGCAGGCTCCTGTGTGTATTTAGTTTACAGGGCCTGAATATGTGCTTAGTTTACAGGGCCTGAATATGTGCTTACATGGGCAGGCTCCTGTGTGTATTTAGTTTACAGGGCCTGAATATGTGCTTAGTTTACAGGGCCTGAATATGTGCTTCCGTGGGCAGGCTCCTGTGTGTATTTAGTTTACAGGGCCTGAATATGTGCTTAGTTTACAGGGCCTGAATATGTGCTTAGTTTACAGGGCCTGAATATGTGCTTACATGGGCAGGCTCCTGTGTGTATTTAGTTTACAGGGCCTGAATATGTGCTTAGTTTACAGGGCCTGAATATGTGCTTACATGGGCAGGCTCCTGTGTGTATTTAGTTTACAGGGCCTGAATATGTGCTTAGTTTACAGGGCCTGAATATGTGCTTAGTTTACAGGGCCTGAATATGTGCTTACATGGGCAGGCTCCTGTGTGTATTTAGTTTACAGGGCCTGAATATGTGCTTAGTTTACAGGGCCTGAATATGTGCTTAGTTTACAGGGCCTGAATATGTGCTTACAGGGGCAGGCTCCTGTGTGTATGTAGTTTACAGGGCCTGAATATGTGCTTAGTTTACAGGGCCTGAATATGTGCTTACATGGGCAGGCTCCTGTGTGTATTTAGTTTACAGGGCCTGAATATGTGCTTAGTGTTACAGGGCCTGAATATGTGCTTAATGTTACAGGGCCTGAATATGTGCTTAGTTTACAGGGCCTGAATATGTGCTTACATGGGCAGGCTCCTGTGTGTATTTAGTTTACAGGGCCTGAATATGTGCTTAGTTTACAGGGCCTGAATATGTGCTTACATGGGCAGGCTCCTGTGTGTATTTAGTTTACAGGGCCTGAATATGTGCTTACATGGGCAGGCTCCTGTGTGTATTTAGTTTACAGGGCCTGACTATGTGCTTAGTTTACAGGGCCTGAATATGTGCTTACATGGGCAGGCTCCTGTGTGTATTTAGTTTATAGGGCCTGAATATGTGCTTAGTTTACAGGGCCTGAATATGTGCTTACATGGGCAGGCTCCTGTGTGTATTTAGTTTACAGGGCCTGAATATGTGCTTAGTTTACAGGGCCTGAATATGTGCTTAGTTTACAGGGCCTGAATATGTGCTTACGTGGGCAGGCTCCTGTGTGTATTTAGTTTACAGGGCCTGAATATGTGCTTAGTTTACAGGGCCTGAATATGTGCTTACGTGGGCAGGCTCCTGTGTGTATTTAGTTTACAGGGCCTGAATATGTGCTTAGTTTACAGGGCCTGAATATGTGCTTAGTTTACAGGGCATGAATATGTGCTTACGTGGGCAGGCCCTGTGTGTATTTAGTTTACAGGGCCTGAATATGTGCTTAGTTTACAGGGCCTGAATATGTGCTTACATGGGCAGGCTCCTGTGTGTTATTTAGTTTACAGGGCCTGAATATGTGCTTAGTTTACAGGGCCTGAATATGTGCTTACATGGGCAGGCTCCTGTGTGTATTTAGTTTACAGGGGCTGAATATATGCTTAGTTTACAGGGCCTGATTATGTGCTTATTTAGGCAGGCTCCTATGTGTGCTTAGTTTTCAGGGCCTGAATATATGCTTAGTTTACAGGGCCTGAATATGTGCTTAATTTGACAGGGCTCCTATGTGTGCTTAGTTTACAGGGCCTGAGTATGTGCTTAGTTTTCAGGGCCTGAGTATGTGCTTACTGGGGCAGGCTCCTATGTGTGCTTAGTTTTCCGGGCCTGAGTGTGTGCTTAGTTTTCCGGGCCTGAGTGTGTGCTTATTTAGGCAGGCTCTTATGTGTGCTTAGTTTACAGGGCCTGAATATGTGCTTAGTTTACGAGGCCTGAATATGTGCTTAGTTTACGAGGCCTGAATATGTGCTTAGTTTACAGGGCCTGAATATGTGCTTAGTTTACAGGGCCTGAATATGTGCTTAGTTTACAGGGTCTGAATATGTGCTTAAATGGGCAGGCTCCTGTGTGTATTTAGTTTACAGGGCCTGAATATGTGCTTACATGGGCAGGCTCCTGTGTGTATTTAGTTTACAGGGCCGACTATGTGCTTAGTTTACAGGGCCTGAATATGTGCTTACGTGGGCAGGCTCCTGTGTGTATTTAGTTTACAGGGCCTGATATGTGCTTAGTTTACAGGGCCTGAATATGTGCTTACATGGGCAGGCTCCTGTGTGTATTTAGTTTACAGGGCCTGAATATGTGCTTAGTTTACAGGGCCTGAATATGTGCTTAGTTTACAGGGCCTGAATATGTGCTTACATGGGCAGGCTCCTGTGTTATTTAGTTTACAGGGCCTGAATATGTGCTTAGTTTACAGGGCCTGAATATGTGCTTACATGGGCAGGCTCCTGTGTGTATTTAGTTTACAGGGCCTGAATATGTGCTTAGTTTACAGGGCCTGAATATGTGCTTACATGGGCAGGCTCCTGTGTGTATTTAGTTTACAGGGCCTGAATATGTGCTTAGTTTACAGGGCCTGAATATGTGCTTACGTGGGCAGGCTCCTGTGTGTATTTAGTTTACAGGGCCTGAATATGTGCTTAGTTTACAGGGCCTGAATATGTGCTTACGTGGGCAGGCTCCTGTGTGTATTTAGTTTACAGGGCCTGAATATGTGCTTAGTTTACAGGGCCTGAATATGTGCTTACGTGGGCAGGCTCCTGTGTGTATTTAGTTTACAGGGCCTGAATATGTGCTTAGTTTACAGGGCCTGAATATGTGCTTACATGGGCAGGCTCCTATGTGTATTTAGTTTACAGGGCCTGAATATGTGCTTAGTTTACAGGGCCTGAATATGTGCTTACATGGGCAGGCTCCTGTGTGTATTTAGTTTACAGGGCCTGAATATGTGCTTAGTTTACAGGGCCTGAATATGTGCTTACATGGGCAGGCTCCTGTGTGTATTTAGTTTACAGGGCCTGAATATGTGCTTAGTTTACAGGGCCTGAATATGTGCTTACATGGGCAGGCTCCTGTGTGTATTTAGTTTACAGGGCCTGAATATGTGCTTAGTTTACAGGGCCTGAATATGTGCTTACATGGGCAGGCTCCTGTGTGTATTTAGTTTACAGGGCCTGAATATGTGCTTAGTTTACAGGGCCTGAATATGTGCTTAGTTTACAGGGCCTGAATATGTGCTTACATGGGCAGGCTCCTGTGTGTATTTAGTTTACAGGGCCTGAATATGTGCTTACATGGGCAGGCTCCTGTGTGTATTTAGTTTACAGGGCCTGAATATGTGCTTAGTTTACAGGGCCTGAATATGTGCTTAGTTTACAGGGCCTGAATATGTGCTTACATGGGCAGGCTCCTGTGTGTATTTAGTTTACAGGGCCTGAATATGTGCTTAGTTTACAGGGCCTGAATATGTGCTTACATGGGCAGGCTCCTGTGTGTATTTAGTTTACAGGGCCTGAATATGTGCTTAGTTTACAGGGCCTGAATATGTGCTTAGTTTACAGGGCCTGAATATGTGCTTACATGGGCAGGCTCCTGTGTGTATTTAGTTTTCAGGGCCTGAATATGTGCTTAGTTTACAGGGCCTGAATATGTGCTTACATGGGCAGGCTCCTGTGTGTATTTAGTTTACAGGGCCTGAATATGTGCTTAGTTTACAGGGCCTGAATATGTGCTTACATGGGCAGGCTCCTGTGTGTATTTAGTTTACAGGGCCTGAATATGTGCTTACGTGGGCAGGCTCCTGTGTGTATTTAGTTTACAGGGCCTGAATATGTGCTTAGTTTACAGGGCCTGATATGTGCTTACGTGGGCAGCTCCTGTGTGTATTTAGTTTACAGGGCCTGAATATGTGCTTAGTTTACAGGGCCTGAATATGTGCTTACATGGGCAGGCTCCTGTGTGTATTTAGTTTACAGGGCCTGAATATGTGCTTAGTTTACAGGGCCTGAATATGTGCTTACGTGGGCAGGCTCCTGTGTGTATTTAGTTTACAGGGCCTGAATATGTGCTTAGTTTACAGGGCCTGAATATGTGCTTACATGGGCAGGCTCCTGTGTGTATTTAGTTTACAGGGCCTGAATATGTGCTTAGTTTACAGGGCCTGAATATGTGCTTACATGGGCAGGCTCCTGTGTGTATTTAGTTTACAGGGCCTGAATATGTGCTTAGTTTACAGGGCCTGAATATGTGCTTACATGGGCAGGCTCCTGTGTGTATTTAGTTTACAGGGCCTGAATATGTGCTTACGTGGGCAGGCTCCTGTGTGTATTTAGTTTACAGGGCCTGAATATGTGCTTAGTTTACAGGGCCTGAATATGTGCTTGCGTGGGCAGGCTCCTGTGTGTATTTAGTTTACAGGGCCTGAATATGTGCTTAGTTTACAGGGCCTGAATATGTGCTTACATGGGCAGGCTCCTGTGTGTATTTAGTTTACAGGCCTGAATATGTGCTTAGTTTACAGGGCCTGAATATGTGCTTACGTGGGCAGGCTCCTGTGTGTATTTAGTTTACAGGGCCTGAATATGTGCTTAGTTTACAGGCCTGAATATGTGCTTACATGGGCAGGCTCCTGTGTGTATTTAGTTTACAGGGCCTGAATATGTGCTTAGTTTACAGGGCCTGAATATGTGCTTACATGGGCAGGCTCCTGTGTGTATTTAGTTTACAGCGCCTGAATATGTGCTTAGTTTATAGGGCCTGAATATGTGCTTAGTTACAGGGCCTGAATATGTGCTTACATCGGCAGGCTCCTGTGTGTATTTAGTTTACAGGGCCTGAATATGTGCTTAGTTTACAGGGCCTGAATATGTGCTTAGTTTACAGGGCCTGAATATGTGCTTACATGGGCAGGCTCATGTGTGTATTTAGTTTACAGGGCCTGAATATGTGCTTAGTTTACAGGGCCTGAATATGTGCTTACATGGGCAGGCTCCTGTGTGTATTTAGTTTACAGGGCCTGAATATGTGCTTAGTTTACAGGGCCTGAATATGTGCTTACATGGGCAGGCTCCTGTGTGTATTTAGTTTACAGGGCCTGAATATGTGCTTAGTTTACAGGGCCTGAATATGTGCTTAGTTTACAGGGCCTGAATATGTGCTTACATGGGCAGGCTCCTGTGTGTATTTAGTTTACAGGCCTGAATATGTGCTTAGTTTACAGGGCCTGAATATGTGCTTAGTTTACAGGGCCTGAATATGTGCTTACGTGGGCAGGCTCCTGTGTGTATTTAGTTTACAGGGCCTGAATATGTGCTTAGTTTACAGGGCCTGAATATGTGCTTACGTGGGCAGGCTCCTGTGTGTATTTAGTTTACAGGGCCTGAATATGTGCTTAGTTTACAGGGCCTGAATATGTGCTTAGTTTCAGGGCCTGAATATGTGCTTACATGGGCAGGCTCCTGTGTGTATTTAGTTTACAGGGCCTGAATATGTGCTTAGTTTACAGGGCCTGAATATGTGCTTACATGGGCAGGCTCCTGTGTGTATTTAGTTTACAGGGCCTGAATATGTGCTTAGTTTACAGGGCCTGAATATGTGCTTACATGGGCAGGCTCCTGTGTGTATTTAGTTTACAGGGCCTGAATATGTGCTTAGTTTACAGGGCCTGATATGTGCTTACATGGGCAGGCTCCTGTGTGTATTTAGTTTACGGGCCTGAATATGTGCTTAGTTTACAGGGCCTGACGATGTGCTTAGTTTACAGGGCCTGAATATGTGCTTACGTGGGCAGGCTCCTGTGTGTATTTAGTTTACAGGGCCTGAATATGTGCTTAGTTTACAGGGCCTGAATATGTGCTTACATGGGCAGGCTCCTGTGTCTATTAGAGGGCCTGAATATGTGCTTAGTTTACAGGGCCTGAATGTGCTTAGTTTACAGGGCCTGAATATGTGCTTACATGGGCAGGCTCCTGTGTGTATTTAGTTTACAGGGCCTGAATATGTGCTTAGTTTACAGGGCCTGAATATGTGTTTACATGGGCAGGCTCCTGTGTGTATTTAGTTTACAGGGCCTGAATATGTGCTTAGTTTACAGGGCCTGAATATGTGCTTACATGGGCATGGCAGGCTCCTGTGTGTATTTAGTTTACAGGGCTGAATATGTGCTTAGTTTACAGGGCCTGAATATGTGCTTACATGGGCAGGCTCCTGTGTGTATTTAGTTTACAGGGCCTGAATATGTGCTTACGTGGGCAGGCTCCTGTGTGTATTTAGTTTACAGGGCCTGAATATGCTTAGTTTACAGGGCCTGATATGTGCTTACGTGGGCAGGCTCCTGTGTGTATTTAGTTTACAGGGCCTGAATATGTGCTTAGTTTACAGGGCCTGAATATGTGCTTACGTGGGCAGGCTCCTGTGTGTATTTAGTTTACAGGGCCTGAATATGTGCTTAGTTTACAGGCCTGAATATGTGCTTACATGGGCAGGCTCCTATGTGTTACAGGGCCTGAATATGTGCTTAGTTTACAGGGCCTGAATATGTGCTTACATGGGCAGGCTCCTGTGTGTATTTAGTTTACAGGGCCTGAATATGTGCTTAGTTTACAGGGCCTGAATGTGTGCTTAGTTTACAGGGCCTGAATATGTGCTTACATGGGCAGGCTCCTGTGTGTATTTAGTTTACAGGGCCTGAATATGTGCTTAGTTTACAGGGCCTGAATATGTGCTTACATGGGCAGGCTCCTGTGTGTTATTTAGTTTACAGGGCCTGAATATGTGCTTACATGGGCAGGCTCCTGTGTGTATTTAGTTTACAGGGCCTGAATATGTGCTTACATGGGCAGGCTCCTGTGTGTATTTAGTTTACAGGGCCTGAATTGTGTTTTAGTTTACAGGGCCTGAATATGTGCTTACGTGGGCAGGCTCCTGTGTGTATTTAGTTTACAGGGCCTGAATATGTGCTTAGTTTACAGGGCCTGATATGTCTTACGTGGGCAGGCTCCTGTGTGTATTTAGTTTACAGGGCCTGAATATGTGCTTAGTTTACCAGGGCCTGAATATGTGCTTAGTTTTACAGGGCCTGAATATGTGCTTACATGGGCAGGCTCCTGTGTGTATTTAGTTTACAGGGCCTGAATATGTGCTTAGTTTTATAGGGCCTGAATATGTGCTTACATGGGCAGGCTCCCTGTGTGTATTTAGTTTACAGGCCTGAATATGTGCTTAGTTTACAGGGCCTGAATATGTGCTTAGTTTACAGGGCCTGAATATGTGCTTACATGGGCAGGCTCCTGTGTGTATTTAGTTTACAGGCCTGAATATGTGCTTAGTTTACAGGGCCTGATATGTGCTTAGTTTACAGGGCCTGAATATGTGCTTACAGGGCAGGCTCCTGTGTGTATGTAGTTTACAGGGCCTGAATATGTGCTTAGTTTACAGGGCCTGAATATGTGCTTACATGGGCAGGCTCCTGTGTGTATTTAGTTTACAGGGCCTGAATATGTGCTTAGTTTACAGGGCCTGAATATGTGCTTAATTTACAGGCCTGAATATGTGCTTAGTTACAGGGCCTGATATGTGCTTACATGGGCAGGCTCCTGTGTGTATTTAGTTTACAGGGCCTGAATATGTGCTTAGTTTACAGGGCCTGAATATGTGCTTACATGGGCAGGGCCTGAATATGTGCTTACATGGGCAGGCTCCTGTGTGTATTTAGTTTACAGGGCCTGACTATGTGCTTAGTTTACAGGGCCTGAATATGTGCTTACATGGGCAGGCTCCTGTGTGTATTTAGTTTATAGGCCTGAATATGTGCTTAGTTTACAGGGCCTGAATAATGTGCTTACATGGGCAGGCTCCTGTGTGTATTTAGTTTACAGGGCCTGTAATGTGCTTAGTTTACCAGGGCCTGAATATGTGCTTAGTTTACAGGGCCTGAATATGTGCTTACGTGGGCAGCTCCTGTGTGTATTTAGTTTACAGGCCCGAATATGTGCTTAGTTACAGGCCTGATATGTGCTTACGTGGGCAGGCTCTGTGTGTATAGTTTACAGGGCCTGAATATGTGCTTAGTTTACAGGGCCTGAATATGTGCTTAGTTTACAGGGCATGAATATGTGCTTACGTGGGCAGGCTCCTGTGTGTATTTAGTTTACAGGGCCTGAATATGTGCTTAGTTTACAGGGCCTGAATATGTGCTTACATGGGCAGGCTCCTTGTGTATTTAGTTTACAGGGCCTGAATATGTGCTTAGTTTACAGGCCTGAATATGTGCTTACATGGGCAGGCTCCTGTGTGTATTTAGTTTACAGGGGCTGAATATATGCTTAGTTTACAGGGCCTGATTATGTGCTTATTTAGGCAGGCTCCTATGGTGTGCTTAGTTTTCAGGGCCTGAATATATGCTTAGTTTACAGGGCCTGAATATGTGCTTAATTTGACAGGGCTCCTATGTGTGCTAACATAGACAGGGCCTGAGTATGTGCTTAGTTTACAGGTGCCTGAGTATGTGCTTAGTTTTCAGGGCCTGAGTATGTGCTTACTGGGGCAGGCTCCTATGTGTGCTTAGTTTTCCGGGCCTGAGTGTGTGCTTAGTTTTCCGGGCCTGAGTGTGTGCTTAGTTCTCAGGGCCTGAATATGTGCTTATTTAGGCAGGCTCTTATGTGTGCTTAGTTTACAGGGCCTGACTATGTGCTTAGTTTACGAGGCCTGAATATGTGCTTAGTTTACGAGGCCTGAATATGTGCTTAGTTTACAGGGCCTGAATATGTGCTTAGTTTACAGGGCCTGAATAGTGCTTAGTTTACAGGGTCTGAATATGTGCTTAATGGGCAGGCTCCTGTGTGTATTTAGTTTACAGGGCCTGAATATGTGCTTACATGGCAGGCTCCTGTGGGGTTTATTTAGTTTACAGGGCCTGACTATGTGCTTAGTTTACAGGGCCTGAATATGTGCTTACGTGGGCAGGCTCCTGTGTGTATTTAGTTTACAGGGCCTGAATATGTGCTTAGTTTACAGGGCCTGAATATGTGCTTACATGGGCAGGCTCCTGTGTTATTAGTTACAGGGCCTGAATATTTGCTTAGTTTACAGGGCCTGAATATGTGCTTAGTTTACAGGGCCTGAATATGTGCTTACATGGGCAGGCTCCTGTGTGTATTTAGTTTACAGGGCCTGAATATGTGCTTAGTTTACAGGGCCTTAATATGTGCTTACATGGGCAGGCTCCTGTGTGTATTTAGTTTACAGGGCCTGATATGTGCTTAGTTTTACAGGGCTGAATATGTGCTTACATGGGCAGGCTCCTGTGTGTATTTAGTTTACAGGGCCTGAATATGTGCTTACGTGGGCAGGCTCCTGTGTGTATTTAGTTTACAGGGCCTGAATATGTGCTTAGTTTACAGGGCCTGAATATGTGCTTACGTGGGCAGGCTCCTGTGTGTATTTAGTTTACAGGCCTGAATATGTGCTTAGTTTACAGGGCCTGAATATGTGCTTACGTGGGCAGGCTCCTGTGTGTATTTAGTTTACAGGGCCTGAATATGTGCTTAGTTTACAGGGCCTGAATATGTGCTTACATGGGCAGGCTCCTATGTGTATTTAGTTTACAGGGCCTGAATATGTGCTTAGTTTACAGGGCCTGAATATGTGCTTACATGGGCAGGCTCCTGTGTGTATTTAGTTTACAGGGCCTGAATATGTGCTTAGTTTACAGGGCCTATGTGCTTACATGGGCAGGCTCCTGTGTGTATTTAGTTTACAGGGCCTGAATATGTGCTTAGTTTACAGGGCCTGAATATGTGCTTAGTTTACAGGGCCTGAATATGTGCTTACATGGGCAGGCTCCTGTGTGTATTTAGTTTACAGGGCCTGATATTGCTTACATGGGCAGCTCCTGTGTATTTAGTTTACAGGGCCTGAATATGTGCTTAGTTTACAGGGCCTGAATATGTGCTTAGTTTACAGGGCCTGAATATGTGCTTACATGGGCAGGCTCCTGTGTGTATTTAGTTTACAGGGCCTGAATTGTGCTTAGTTTACAGGGCCTGAATATGTGCTTACATGGGCAGGCTCCTGTGTGTATTTAGTTTACAGGGCCTGAATATGTGCTTAGTTTACAGGGCCTGAATATGTGCTTAGTTTACAGGGCCTGAATATGTGCTTACATGGGCAGGCTCCTGTGTGTATTTTTACAGGGCCTGAATATGTGCTTAGTTTACAGGGCCTGAATATGTGCTTACATGGGCAGGCTCCTGGGTGTATTTAGTTTACAGGGCCTGAATATGTGCTTAGTTTACAGGGCCTGAATATGTGCTTACATGGGCAGGCTCCTGTGTGTATTTAGTTTACAGGGCCTGAATATGTGCTTACGTGGGCAGGCTCCTGTGTGTATTTAGTTTACAGGGCCTGAATATGTGCTTAGTTTACAGGGCCTGAATATGTGCTTACGTGGGCAGGCTCCTGTGTGTATTTAGTTTACAGGGCCTGAATATGTGCTTAGTTTACAGGGCCTGAATATGTGCTTAGTTTACAGGGCCTGAATATGTGCTTACATGGGCAGGCTCCTGTGTGTATTTAGTTTACAGGGCCTGAATATGTGCTTAGTTTACAGGGCCTGAATATGTGCTTACGTGGGCAGGCTCCTGTGTATTTAGTTTACAGGGCCTGAATATGTGCTTAGTTTACAGGGCCTGAATATGTGCTTACATGGGCAGGCTCCTGTGTGTTTAGTTTACAGGGCCTGAATATGTGCTTAGTTTACAGGGCCTGAATATGTGCTTACATGGGCAGGCTCCTGTGTGTATTTAGTTTACAGGGCCTGAATATGTGCTTAGTTTACAGGGCCTGAATATGTGCTTACATGGGCAGGCTCCTGTGTGTATTTAGTTTACAGGGCCTGAATATGTGCTTACGTGGGCAGGCTCCTGTGTGTATTTAGTTTACAGGGCCTGAATATGTGCTTAGTTTACAGGGCCTGAATATGTGCTTACATGGGCAGGCTCCTGTGTGTATTTAGTTTACAGGCCTGAATATGTGCTTAGTTTACAGGGCCTGAATATGTGCTTACATGGGCAGCTCCTGTGTGTATTTAGTTTACAGGGCCTGAATATGTGCTTAGTTTACAGGGCCTGAATATGTGCTTACGTGGGCAGGCTCCTGTGTGTATTTAGTTTACAGGGCCTGAATATGTGCTTAGTTTACAGGGCCTGAATATGTGCTTACATGGGCAGGCTCCTGTGTGTATTTAGTTTACAGGGCCTGAATATGTGCTTAGTTTACAGGGCCTGAATATGTGCTTACATGGGCAGGCTCCTGTGTGTATTTAGTTTACATCGCCTGAATATGTGCTTAGTTTATAGGGCCTGAATATGTGCTTAGTTTACAGGGCCTGAATATGTGCTTACATGGCAGGCTCCTGTGTGTATTTAGTTTACAGGGCCTGAATATGTGCTTAGTTTACAGGGCCTGAATATGTGCTTAGTTTACAGGGCCTGAATATGTGCTTAGTTTACAGGGCCTGAATATGTGCTTACATGGGCAGGCTCATGTGTGTATTTAGTTTACAGGGCCTGAATATGTGCTTAGTTTACAGGGCCTGAATATGTGCTTACATGGGCAGGCTCCTGTGTGTATTTAGTTTACAGGGCCTGAATATGTGCTTAGTTTACAGGGCCTGAATATGTGCTTACATGGGCAGGCTCCTGTGTGTATTTAGTTTACAGGGCCTGAATATGTGCTTAGTTTACAGGGCCTGAATATGTGCTTAGTTTACAGGGCCTGAATATGTGCTTACATGGGCAGGCTCCTGTGTGTATTTAGTTTACAGGGCCTGAATATGTGCTTAGTTTACAGGGCCTGAATATGTGCTTAGTTTACAGGGCCTGAATATGTGCTTACGTGGGCAGGCTCCTGTGTGTATTTAGTTTACAGGGCCTGAATATGTGCTTAGTTTACAGGCCTGAATATGTGCTTACGTGGGCAGGCTCCTGTGTGTATTTAGTTTACAGGGCCTGAATATGTGCTTAGTTTACAGGGCCTGAATATGTGCTTAGTTTACAGGGCCTGAATATGTGCTTACATGGCAGGCTCCTGTGTGTATTTAGTTTACAGGGCCTGAATATGTGCTTAGTTTACAGGGCCTGAATATGTGCTTACATGGGCAGGCTCCTGTGTGTATTTAGTTTACAGGGCCTGAATATGTGCTTAGTTTACAGGGCCTGAATATGTGCTTACATGGGCAGGCTCCTGTGTGTATTTAGTTTACAGGGCCTGAATATGTGCTTAGTTTACAGGGCCTGAGTATGTGCTTAGTTTACAGGGCCTGAATATGTGCTTACGTGGGCAGGCTCCTGTGTGTATTTAGTTTACAGGGCCTGAATATGTGCTTAGTTTACAGGGCCTGAATATGTGCTTACATGGCAGGCTCCTGTGTCTATTAGTTTACAGGGCCTGAATATGTGCTTAGTTTACAGGGCCTGAATATGTGCTTACATGGGCAGGCTCCTGTGTGTATTTAGTTTACAGGGCCTGAATATGTGCTTAGTTTACAGGGCCTGAATATGTGTTTACATGGGCAGCTCCTGTGTGTATTTAGTTTACAGGGCCTGAATATGTGCTTAGTTTACAGGGCCTGAATATGTGCTTAGTTTACAGGGCCTGAATATGTGCTTACATGGGCAGCCTCCTGTGTGTATTTAGTTTACAGGGCCTGAATATGTGCTTAGTTTACAGGGCCTGAATATGTGCTTACATGGGCAGGCTCCTGTGTGTATTTAGTTTACAGGGCCTGAATATGTGCTTACGTGGGCAGGCTCCTGTGTGTATTTAGTTTACAGGGCCTGAATATGTGCTTAGTTTACAGGGCCTGAATATGTGCTTACGTGGGCAGGCTCCTGTGTGTATTTAGTTTACAGGGCCTGAATATGTGCTTAGTTTTACAGGGCCTGAATATGTGCTTACGTGGGCAGGCTCCTGTGTATTTAGTTTACAGGGCCTGAATATGTGCTTAGTTTACAGGGCCTGAATATGTGCTTACATGGGCAGGCTCCTATGTGTATTTAGTTTACAGGGCCTGAATATGTGCTTAGTTTACAGGGCCTGAATATGTGCTTACATGGGCAGGCTCCTGTGTGTATTAGTTTACAGGGCCTGAATATGTGCTTAGTTTACAGGGCCTGAATATGTGCTTAGTTTACAGGGCCTGAATATGTGCTTACATGGGCAGGCTCCTGTGTGTATTTAGTTTACAGGGCCTGAATATGTGCTTAGTTTACAGGGCCTGAATATGTGCTTACATGGGCAGGCTCCTGTGTGTATTTAGTTTACAGGGCCTGAATATGTGCTTACATGGGCAGGCTCCTGTGTGTATTTAGTTTACAGGGCCTGAATATGTGCTTACATGGGCAGGCTCCTGTGTGTATTTAGTTTACAGGGCCTGAATTTGCTTAGTTTACAGGGCCTGAATATGTGCTTACGTGGGCAGGCTCCTGTGTGTATTTAGTTTACAGGGCCTGAATATGTGCTTAGTTTACAGGGCCTGAATATGTGCTTACGTGGGCAGGCTCCTGTGTGTATTTAGTTTACAGGGCCTGAATATGTGCTTAGTTTACAGGGCCTGAGATAGTGCTTAGTTTACAGGGCCTGAATATGTGCTTACATGGGCAGGCTCCTGTGTGTATTTAGTTTACAGGGCCTGAATATGTGCTTAGTTTACAGGGCCTGAATATGTGCTTACATGGGCAGGCTCCTGTGTGTATTTAGTTTACAGGGCCTGAATATGTGCTTAGTTTACAGGGCCTGAATATGTGCTTACATGGGCAGGCTCCTGTGTGTATTTAGTTTACAGGGCCTGAATATGTGCTTAGTTTACAGGGCCTGAATATGTGCTTACATGGGCAGGCTCCTGTGTGTATTTAGTTTACAGGGCCTGAATATGTGCTTAGTTTACAGGGCCTGAATATGTGCTTACATGGGCAGGCTCCTGTGTGTATTTAGTTACAGGGCCTGAATATGTGCTTAGTTTACAGGGCCTGAATATGTGCTTACATGGGCAGGCTCCTGTGTGTATTTAGTTTACAGGGCCTGAATATGTGCTTAGTTTACAGGGCCTGAATATGTGCTTAGTTACAGGGCCTGAATATGTGCTACATGGGCAGGCTCCTGTGTGTATTTAGTTTACAGGGCCTGAATATGTGCTTAGTTTACAGGGCCTGAATATGTGCTTACATGGGCAGGCTCCTGTGTGTATTTAGTTTACAGGGCCTGAATATGTGCTTAGTTTACAGGGCCTGAATATGTGCTTAGTTTACAGGGCCTGAATATGTGCTTAGTTTACAGGGCCTGAATATGTGCTTAGTTTACAGGGCCTGAATATGTGCTTACATGGGCAGGCTCCTGTGTGTATTTAGTTTACAGGGCCTGAATATGTGCTTAGTTTACAGGGCCTGAATATGTGCTTACATGGGCAGGCTCCTGTGTGTATTTAGTTTACAGGGCCTGAATATGTGCTTAGTTTACAGGGCCTGAATATGTGCTTACATGGGCAGGCTCCTGTGTGTATTTAGTTTACAGGGCCTGAATATGTGCTTAGTTTACAGGGCCTGAATATGTGCTTACATGGGCAGGCTCCTGTGTGTATTTAGTTTACAGGGCCTGAATATGTGCTTAGTTTATAGGGCCTGAATATGTGCTTAGTTTACAGGGCCTGAATATGTGCTTACATGGGCAGGCTCCTGTGTGTATTTAGTTACAGGGCCTGAATATGTGCTTAGTTTACAGGGCCTGAATATGTGCTTAGTTTACAGGGCCTGAATATGTGCTTACATGGGCAGGCTCCTGTGTCTATTTAGTTTACAGGGCCTGAATATGTGCTTAGTTTACAGGGCCTGAATATGTGCTTACATGGGCAGGCTCCTGTGTGTATTTAGTTTACAGGGCCTGAATATGTGCTTAGTTTACAGGGCCTGAATATGTGCTTACATGGGCAGGCTCCTGTGTGTATTTAGTTTACAGGGCCATTTAGTTTACAGGGCCTGAATATGTGCTTAGTTTACAGGGCCTGAATATGTGCTTACATGGGCAGGCTCCTGTGTGTATTTAGTTTACAGGGCCTGAATATGTGCTTAGTTTACAGGGCCTGAATATGTGCTTACATGGGCAGGCTCCTGTGTGTATTTAGTTTACAGGGCCTGAATATGTGCTTAGTTTACAGGGCCTGAATATGTGCTTACATGGGCAGGCTCCTGTGTGTATTTAGTTTACAGGGCTGACTATGTGCTTAGTTTACAGGGCCTGAATATGTGCTTACGTGGGCAGGCTCCTGTGTGTATTTAGTTTACAGGGCCTGAATATGTGCTTAGTTTACAGGGCCTGAATATGTGCTTACTGGGCAGGCTCCTGTGTGTATTTAGTTTACAGGGCCTGAATATGTGCTTACTTGCACAGGCTCCTTAGGTTAGTTTACAGGGCCTGAGTGCTACTGGGCAGGCTCCTGTGTGTGCTGAGTTCTCAGGGCCTGAGTGTGTGCTGAGTTCTCAGGGCCTGAGTGTTGCTGAGTTCTCAGGGCCTGAGTGTGTGCTTATTTAGGCAGGCTCTATGTGTGCTTAGTTTACAGGGCCTGTATATGTGCTTAATTTGACAGGGCTTCTATGTGTGCTAACTTGGAGAGGGTCTGAATATGTGCTTAGTTTACAGGGCTGAATATGTGCTTAGTTTACAGGGCCTGAATGTGTGCTTAGTTTAGCGGGCCTGAATATGTGCTTACTTGTGCAGGCTCCTATGTGCGCTAACTTGGACAGGGCTCGCATGTGCTTGCTTTACAGGGCTTGAATATATGCTTACTTTGACAGGGCTCCTATGTGCTAACTTAGACATAGCTTTTATATGGGCTTAGTTTGGCAGGGCTTTTATGTGTTCTTCTTTGGTCAGGGCTCCTATGTGTGCTTAGTTTGACAGGGCTTGTATGTGTTCACTTTACAGGGCCTGAATATGTGCTTAATTTGACAGGGCTCTTCTGTGTGTGTCCTTTGACAGGGCTCCAATGTGTGCTTCGTTTCACAGGACTCCTATACGTGCTTCCTTATACAGGTCTCCCATCCGTGCTTATTTTGACAGGGCTCGTATGTGTTTACAGAGCCTGAATATGCGCTTAATTTGACAGGGCTTCTGTGTGTGCTTACTTTGACAGGGCTTGTATGTGGTTGCTTGGGCAGGGTTTCTATGTGTTCTTACTTTGACAGGGCTCATGTGTGCTTAGTTTGACAGAATTCCTACGTGTGCTTACTTGGACAGGCCTCCTACGTGCTTACCGGTGGAGGTGCCCTGCCCTGGCACATAATCAGGTTTAGGTAGAACAGCTGTAAACTTTGTGTTTGATCTCTTTTCCGTGGGATTTTGGGTATTGATGTGTGGGGATATCTCCTAGCTCTCTAGTAAACACTTGTCGATGTCCTCCCATTGTGTCATAAGTCCCTGAGGCCGATATCCGTCTCTGCAGCCACAGATGCTACTGCTTTTTCCGGAATCCACTGTTCGAAGTTGAAGACCAACGGCTGCAAGACTTGTTCAAGCATCCTCTTTTGTATAGTGTTTCAAGTAAGGTTTGCCGTCAGCCAGAGAGCGTGTGACTGTTTGTCTGTCTGTCAGAGTTTGCATCCATCGCCCGCGGCTTGCATCAATCTGCGCGAGTGCGTGTGCTGACTGTTTCTAACCTTGTGTGTATGACTGTTGCCTTTCAGGTTTTCCAATTCATTTTTACATTTAGAATTAAAAATCCCCAGCCAGGGCTTTTGTTTTCCCCCTCCCGGCTGGGCTTTTTTTCCCCTCTGTCCCGGCCGGTCTGCGATTTAGGGCGCAGACTGTCCAGGGCCCGGGCTTTTCGTCAGGCAGGAGGATTTTTTCGAGGCTCTCAGGAACCGCGTTCCTGAGCAGCCCCGAGACCTGTGGCGTAAGGAAGCGGTCAAAGCGACGGTGAGTCGTTTACAAGGTGTAAGAATTGCACATGGCGGATGAGTGTTACGCCTTGGCTTCACCTTACTTGAAAAAAGTCACGAACCCCTGGGAAGGGTTCAAATAAAGTGTCGTGCTCCTGCTCGGGGCAGTTGGAGTCATTCTGTGCCTTCTTTGGGGGTGAGGAAAAAGGCTGAGGGGGGAGGGGATGGGGACTCGGGGGCTCCCATGTCATTTGGGGCACCCCAAGGTCCCGAGGAGAGGGAGCCACGCTGCGGTGAAGGAGCAGATGAGTGGGGAATTGGGGGGTCTTGCCGAGTGCCCTCCCCCAGAGGGACACAAGGGTGCCAGATCCTTCACAGGGATGGCTGGGTGTAGAAGACAGGTATTTTTTATATTTATACGTTTCCTAACTATAGCTTAAATAAATGTTTATTGGTTTTATTTGGTTAGAGAAGGGTTTTTTAATAAACTAAATATAAAATAAGTGTAATAAAAAAATAAAATTATATAAATATTAAGTATAAACAAATACAAGTAATAAATTCATATTAAATGTATAATATTAATAATGCAAATATAATGTATAATGTATGAATATAAATTATAAATATGGGAATAGAAATATTAAAATATTTTTTA
Organism: Oenanthe melanoleuca; assembly: GCF_029582105.1. Lineage (NCBI taxonomy): Eukaryota > Metazoa > Chordata > Aves > Passeriformes > Muscicapidae > Oenanthe > Oenanthe melanoleuca. Next base: position 181,973 of record NW_026612653.1, read on the forward strand.
TAGTTTAACTATTTTATTGGTTTTATTTGGTAAAGGCAGTGATGTTACTAAATCTGTCCAGAAGTTCTGATTATTATTATTACTCATTTTCTGACAGAAAACATTCTCATTTTGCCTTTCCCACATTGTTTTCAGGTGCTGCCCCAGATGGACATCTGTAATCTCAGACAGCGATTCCCTAGGACGAAGGAGAGCCTTTGCCTCACCTGGACAGCTCAGGTTGATGCGACAGAATTGGAGCGGCCTAACAAACGTACGATCGGCCGCGTTCCGGAGCACCTCGAAACCTTTCCGTATCACGCGTTGGGATTTCTCATGACACAGCATCCCGGGCGTCCCTCTGTGCAAAGTCAAGCGGTAAAGGATTGAATAACTGACAAGCGGTGTCTGGGATTCAAATGGTTCTGTTAAAATTAAGCAAAGAACGCAATAAGAAAAATTATCATCCTTTTAATGTCTGAAATAGTTTGGAATAAAAATGCTGGGAAAAGGCATTTTTGTATTTGAATTGGTGTCACCTGGATATAACCCCACAGCGAGCAATCAGAGCAGAAATGCGAAAGCCGGGATTCTGCGACTCCTGCAGAGGACTTAATTTTCTTTTCCTCCTCTCTTTTAGGACAGGAAAAATCATTACAGTCCTCTCATCTTTGCCAAAGACGTGGCGTTTCAGCAGCCAAAGCCAAGAGGCTTCAGCACCAGGGGTCTGCGCTGGAGGGCTCCTGGTCCTGCCCGTACTGTGGGGTAAGTCAGAGAGATGCTGGGTTCCTCTTTTCCTCCCTGCTGGGAGTGGCCGCCTAGGGAATCTGGGATCCGGGTGAAACGCCAGCTCTCCTGGCGTTCAGGGACGCAAGGTCCGAAGGACTACGTTTACCCGTGGCCTTGCAGGTCAGCAGGAGCAAGAGGAAACGGGGCACCAGAGCCGCGTCCTCCCTCGGAGGACAGAGAGTCCGGGCCAAGGCGAGACCGCCACGAGCGCTCGGACGAGCATTCCAGGGAACGGGGCGCTCGGAATTGCAGGCTGCCGGAACCATTGCTTTAGGTCTGCTCCGTCTGTGTCCGCGACCAGCGGGATTTGTGCTGGAGAGAGAGGTGCCGTCAAGAACAAAAGGCGGAGTAAATGCTCTCCGGGGATGCGCAGTAAAGGACCGAATAGCACGGAAGGAGAGTATTTATCAACTCTATCGCTATTTCTTCCAAAATTAGGACGGAGCAACGATGGGGGTGGTTAGGTTTGGCGCAGGCCTGTTATTCTTTGTGCAATTTTTAATTGTTGTACAATTCACCGTCCAGTATCTTTCTAAAAAAAGCCATGGGAGTCGGGTTGTTGTACGGTTGCTGGACAGACTTACGAGCTTACTATTTTCTGTTCTTCAGGTTTGCAGTTTATTATGAGGGTGTGGGTGTAAGAAAGAGTGTGGAGCATGGAGAGTAAGAGATAAGGGGGTGAGAGAGAGAGATTAGAAATCGGAGGTAAGAGGTAAGAGAGAGCAATTTTCCATTCACAATACAATAAGTATTCTTCTATAATGAATATTCTAATTTTCCAATAACCAATCTAATACAATATACTAATTTCCTCATATTTGCACGCAATCTATAGAAACTACCAAATTACTATGTTTTATGGCTTTCTTATCTGTAACCCTTATCTTTAGACCTTTGCTGCCAGGCTTAGGACAAAATGTCTGTTAGTTCTTTGGTATTTGTGGCATTTAGTATTGTCTAAACAAAGAAGGCTCAAACCTCAACCTGACTGTTTTCAGCATCTATATAAAAATAGGCTAACATCTCAATTTCATCTGTTGTTTCAGAACTACTTGCTAGGCACTTAGAAAATTTCTCTATTCCCTCCCCAAGAAAAGCCGTCAGAAATTTGGATCCAAGTTCTAACTCTTAACCTATTCACTGCAAAAATTTGCCAAAGGCGGAGGACCGGGGCGACGACTGGCCCCAGGAAAGGTTACTTATTAATACCGCGTCAGATTTCCCTCAGCGACCGTCAGCCCTGAGCGGCCGTGAGTTTGCGTTCTTCTCACCGGACAACCGGAAATAATTTCAGTATCATTAGAAATTTTAGAAAAATCCAGCTAAAATGTCAAGTCTTCCCCCCTTTAAGTTAACCCAGTTTTGCCCAGTTAGGAGCTACACAGAAGTGAGGCAGGGGAAAGCATCAGGGAACAGCTGTAAGTTCAAAGGCAAAAAGAGAAGACATATCGGCAAAGGGAAGCAAAGGGGAAAGGCTTCAGAAAGCATTTCTGTGGTCTAATTAATAATTATTTCTGATTGCCCAGTGAGAATACTCACAGTCATTCAGGCCTGACGGTCCCCTGCACGCAGCGAGAGCTCAGCACGCATCCGCAGAGGCGAGGCCAGTGCCTGAAAGAAGAAAAAAACAGAAGAAAAAGGTGACTTATTTTACTTTAAAGTTCTTTCAGGGTCTTAAAGCCCAAGAAACATTTCCTCTCGATTTCGGTCGGGTGAATATATCTGTTCCGTATCGTTGGTAATTTTAAAAACAGCTGTTGTTTCTGCTTGTTCGGTTAGATATATTAGTAAAAGGGCTGTTATTCCTACCCCCATATCTCTGCCTCAGAGTCCTTGACTCAAACGTTTATAATACTTGGGGGGAGTGGAATTCAGGTCTCTGTATCAAAGGAAAACTTCTGCCTTGATTGGCAGACACCCGTCCTTCAAACCAGGACACAAGCGATGTGGGTTTCATTTCAGAGAGAAATAGAGCCCTGTTTGTGTCCAGGGCCCTGTGCCTGAAAATTGGCTTATTTGAGTTAAAATTCCAAACAGTGCAGGCTCTCTCGCAGATGCATACTGGCACCACGTAGAATCCTGGCTGTTCTTTGAGTGCCAAAAGCCTCCTCTAAATAGACATTACCATACAGGTTAAGTGAGTTTCATTTCAGAGAGAGCTAGAGCCCTGTTAGCGTGCAGGGCCCTGTGCCTGAGACCGGGCTCTGTCTGCTTAAAGTACAAACAAATCAGGACTACTCCAAAACTCCAGCTGCCACCATTTAGAACACTGGCTACCTTTGCATTGACAAATACTTCCCCCTAACTGCTATTAGGACTCTGGGAGGGTGAATGTTTTTGTCAAAAGGAAAAGGACCAATGTTTGCGTCCATGGCCCTGGGCCTGAGACTCTGCTTCTACCAGCTAAAATTCCAAACATTCAAGAATATCTCGCAAATGCAGACTGGCACCACTTGGGACCCGGCTGTTCTTTGGTGCCAAAAGCCTCCTCTAAATAGATATTACCGTACGGGTTAAGTGAGTTTCATTTCAGAGAGAGCTAGAGCCCTGTTTGAGTGCAGTGCCCTGTGCCTGAGAATGGGCTGTGTCTGCTTAAAGTAGGAACAAATCAGGATTTCTCCAAAACCCCAGCTGCCACCGCTTGGAACGCTGGCTACCTTTGGAGTGAAAAATACTTCCCCCTAACTGCTATTAGGAAACTGGGAGGGTGAGAGTTTTTTTCAAAAGAAAAAGGGCCAATGTTCGTGTCCATGGCCCCTTGCCTGAGAATTGGCTTATTTGAGCTAAAATTCCAAACAGTGCAAGATCTCTCTCTGATGCAGACTGGCACCACTTAGAGCCCTGGCTGTTCTTTGAGTGCCATTCGCCTCCTCTAAATAGACATTACCATACAGGTTAAGTGAGTTTCATTTCAGAGAGAGCTAGAGCCCTGTTTGTGTGCAGGGCCTGGTGTCTGAGATTGGGCTCTGTCTGCTTTAAGTAGGAACAAATCAGGACTGCTCCAAAACCCCAGCTCCACCACTTTGATCACTGGCTACCTTTGCAGTGACAAATACTTTCTCCTAACTGCTATTAGGAAACTGGGAGGGTGGGTGTTTTTTCCAAAAGGAAAAGGGGAAATGTTCGTATTCATTGCTTTGTGTCTGGGATTCTGCTTCTGCCAGCTGCAATTACAAACTGTGCAGGATATCTTGCAGATGCCAACTGGCACCACTACAAGCCCTGGCTGTTCTTTGATTGACAAAAGCCTCCTCTAAATAGACATTACCATACAGGTTAAGTGAGTTTCATTTCAGAGAGAGCTAGAGCCCTGTTTGTGTCCAGGGCTCTGTGCCTGCTAATGGGCTCTGCCTTCTTAGAGCAGGAACAATTCAGAAGTTCTCCAAAGCTCCAGCCTCCTTGACTTAGAACGCTGGCTGACATTGGGGTGACAGATACTTCCTCTAAGCTGCTATTAGGAAACTGGGAGGATGGGTGTTTTTTTCAAAAGGAAAAGGGCCAATGTTCATGTCCATGGCCCTGTGCCTGAGAATTGGCTTATTGGAGCTAAAATTCCAAAGAGTGCAAGATATCTCTCTGATGCAGACTGGCACCACTTAGAGCCCTGACTGTTCTTTGAGTGCCAAAAGCCTCCTCTAAATAGACATTACAGTACATGTGAAGTGAGTTTCATTTCAGAGGGAAATAGAGCCCTGTTTGTGTCCAGGGCCATGTGCCTGAGAATGGGCTGTGTCTGCTTAAAGGAGGAACAAATCAGGACTGCTCCAAAACCCAGCTGCCACCACTTTGATCACTGGCTACCTTTGCAGTGACAAATACTTTCTCCTAAACTAAAACTGCTATTAGGAAAACTGG